>NC_080720.1:4950851-5198351 GCF_019097595.1 Hemibagrus wyckioides
GTCCAATAACGATTATTACTTTCATAACATTTATAAAGAGATCTTGTTAAGATCCATACAATCAGAAGACGTTTGTCGGCCATCTTGGACAGCTTATCATTACAACCTTGAAATATTCCATCATCATCAAATTTGGTACATAAATATTCATATTGGTGTAATAACTTGACATACAGTGGAACCTCGGAGCAAGGAATTTAACTGGTTCGGGAGGCGAGTTTTAAAGGTGAAAATTTGTATTGTGAAATGAATTTTCCCATAAGAAATAATGTAAATGCAGATAATCCGTTCCAGCCACCCAAAAATATGACCAATATTCCCAATACGAAGCGTATGTAAAGTGTATGGCTGCTTACAAAGAACTGACCCAAACCAAGCATTCCATGTCAGGGGTCCTCACAGGAAGTTGTGCCACCAAGCTTGGCTAAAATAAAGAACAGAACACCCACGCCACCAATCTGTCAACAAAAAAACGCCCGAAAAAAATCACCTAGCTTTTGAATGCATGCCGAAGGCAACGTTGGTATCGTGGGTTGACGCTTTCAAACAGCTTTCACTGACTGAAAAAAAATTGTAAAAAATCGTAAACACGCTTCGGTTAGCTTCACTTGGTTTTCCACTGAGGGAGGGCATTCACATGCCGAGGTTCCACTATATATATGACCTAATATTACAATTATAGTTTAAAGTGTGACTATTTCATCGTCATCATCGTTGCTAATCAATAATTTATCTAATCAAATTAATTGCTATCCACCGAACTAAAGCTAAATATTTCTAAAACAAATGAGCTAGCTAACTATTATTTTGTCTAGCTACTTATCTTGTTGATTCATTCATACCTGCAACTCCTGCAGCTCTATTCAATATATTGACCACCAGCTCTGTGTTCTGCTTGCTCAAATGATTTTCTTTAAGATTTCTACCCCCCCCCCCCACACACACTGTATTTCTGTAAAGTGAAATGAATATGTTTTCAACTCTACATCCCCCTCATGTGACATTTCTTTGCTTTATGGTTTGTTTAGTTATTATAAGCACCAGATGTGTACATTTTGCTCTGATTTGAACTCGAAAGTGTGGAACTTCCTTTATTATAAACTGTTGACTCGCTCAGGCAGGAAATGTACAAAGTAAGTGATCTTCACTGTAATGCTGACTAATAACCCGGAAAGAACATACGCGCTGATTTATAAGAAACTCAAACAAGCCGTGTTTATCAATGGATTCATGTATGATGTCGAGGTGTGCATGAGAATGTTTAAATCTCACTCCTGCCCGCTGTTGAGGGAATTCTGGTCAGTTACACCTGTTTCCACTCTGGGATTATTTCCCCAAAACACAAAGCAGTTAGGAATTTTTTTAACTATATTTCAACCATCCACATTTAATATACACCCATATATGGTACTGTACTCTTAAAAAAAAGAGTTTCCTTAGGGTTTGATATAGAGCCTGGGGTTCTGTACATTTTTTTTTTAAAGGTTCTATGTAGAACCCCTGGAGAGCAATATAAAAAAAACTTTTATATTAAAATTCAAAATTCTTTAGCTCAGAGAAAGTGTGAGGTGAAATCAGCGCCATTACTTTTTAGGAGTTTGATCTCTATGAGATGTTTTGAATCGACATGTTTACGAATGACATTTTAAAAAAGATCAAATAGTTTAATAAATGTGTGAAATTATTAAAATTGTCATGTAACAAAATGTTTTTTGGTAAAATAAATGTGTTATAAATATTTTAAATAAATTATAAATTTTTAAATTTGCTAGATTTTCCACATTTTTTCAATTTCTGTGCAATAATAATAGTAATAATAATAATAATAATTATTATAATTATTATTGTTATTATTATTATTATTATTATTATTATTATAGTAATAATAATTTATATATATATATATATATATATATATATATATATATATATATATATATATAGATATAGATATAGATATATAGATATATAGATATATAGATATAGTGACGACTCAAGGACACTTTATTCACTAATAAACAACAATAATCAAACGATAGACAATAAACAAAAGTGAACACAGAAAAAACAACAACAACAACAACAACAAAAATACAGATCAATACACAAGCCTAAAACAAAAACAGACAGGGAGACTAAGACAAAACAAAAGATCAATGATATAAATATTTCATATTTCAATGATAATATTGAAAGAAAAATAAAGGTAAGGAGCCAATTAATGTTTTTTTATAGAGTTCATTTTTCCTAAATCTCTGGTTTAGAAAGATGTCTATAAAAACTAAGTGTAACGAATGATCGAGGCCATTCCTCTTTGAGATTTCTTGGAGAGAACGGTAGGTCCTGTTGAGCAGCAGTAAAATACACTGTAACCTTCTTTCTCTTGCCCTTGCCTGCCAGTGTGCAATTTTCTCAAAACTTCCACTAAAACCTCATTGTACCATAACATAAACTAAACTAGCATGTAAAATCTAGTGATTTGGACAAAATCAAAGATGGAGACTTCATTTCAAGTTCCCAGAGAGGATCCTGAACTTTGATGAAGCATAAGAAATTTAGTTGAAAAATATCTGCTTTGGTGCCAGAGTAATGGGAAAGTGAACGTTTATTAATTTTCAATTCAATTCAGTTTTATTTGTATAGTGCTTTTAACAATGAACACTGTCTAAAAGCAGCTTTACAGAACATAAGAAACAAAAAAAACATGCAAAAAGTCTTAGATGTTTAGACAAAATCATCCCCAGTGAGCAAGCCTGAGGCGACTGTGGCGAGGAAAAAACTCTCTTAGATGGTATGAGGAAGAAACCTTGAGAGGAACCAGACTCAAAAGGGAACCTCATCCTCATTTGGGAGACACCAGAGAGTGTGATTATGAATGATTATAAACACCGGAGAGTGTGATTATGAACAATATCCTTTCTGCATTCATGTTTAGTCAATTGTGTGATGCAGATACATCATATTTAGTGTTTATCTGAACGTTTCTGCGCTATTTTAAGTCCTGTAGTGTTTTGTATCGTCTCGTCTGCACTGTTTGCACTAGGTTGTGCACTATGCATTTAACATGGCTAGGATGACTTACTTTTCAGTCCTTAGCTTTGTGTTTTATATAGCTCTGTGTTGTTTTATGTAGCACCACGATCCTGGAGAAACGCTGTTTCATTTACCTTTGTGTACTGTATCAGCTATATATGGTGGAAATGACAATAAAAGGTTCTTGACTTGAATTGACTTGCACTATTCTTTAGTAGAATAGTGCCTCTAAATGGCCAAATTTCAAGAAACATGGTGCATACCCAAGACTGCTCATACCAACAAAGTGTACCAAGTTTGGCATCACTTGAACAAAACAGCAATCCGCTTTGGTTCCAAAGTAATCGGCATTTCATTATTTTTCTGTGTAGCCAAATTTCAAGCACCTTTGGTGGTTGCCACCTAATAATAATAATAATAATAATAATAATAATAATAATAATAATAATAAAATAGAAATAAAATAAAATAATAATAATAATAATAATAATAATAATAATAATAATAATAATAATAATAATAATAATAATAATAATATGAAATCTTAAATTATCCTAAAAAACAACAAGGCTAAAATGGCATGTAGTGCTAAATAGTGTGTGTAATCTACAAGGAGTTGACCATTGTTTTCTGTTTTATTCATTTCTTTCTTTTTTACATTATAATTATAACAGTTGTTATAATGACAGGATTTTGTGGTGTTTTTTCTCTCTTGCTTTCTGTCGCCTGCTTGTGTTGTTGTTCTACAGGCCAGATTTATTGTTTTGTTTTATTTCTTTAGCACTTTGTTGAGCAAATAATGATACTGTTACTGACTGCTAATCTTAAGTGCTCTGGACAATGAAAAATACAAAAAAACAACAAAAAAAAAAACCATTCTATTTGCTGAAATCACATCCATTAAACACACATTAAAGTAATTATACATAACAGCCTTCATCCTAGCACAACGCCATGAAAATACTATTAACATATTTTCCAGTCACTAAGAGAAAGCAAGATTTAAGCCAGAGTTAATTTATTGAATAAACTCTACTTTTCTCTACTTCACAGAGTGGCTGACATTTATCTCAATTATAAAACTGAGCAGTTGAGGGTTAAGGGCCTTGCTCAGGGGTCCAGCAGTGGCAGCTTGGTGATTCAAACTCATAACCTTCTGATCAGTAGTTCTTAACCACTAAGCTACCACATTCCCTCTTTTATGGCATTTTTGGCAGATGCCCTTTTTCCAGAGTGACTTACATTTCATCTGACTTTTCATCTCACATATTTCATTATCTGAGCAATTGAGGGTTAAGGGCTTAGCTCAGGAGCCCAGCAGTGGTAGCTTGGTGAACCGAGGATTTTAACTCACCACCTTGTGATCAGTAGTCCAACACCTTACCCACATCTTCTACCTTCTGTCTGCTCATCTCTCTCATTATTAACACATTTCTTTTTTGGGTTTTAGCTCCATTTTCTTTTAAACCTGCAGAGGTTAAGTTTAACAAGTCATTATTAATTACTGACCCATTTCAATTTATCATTCCTGTTTCAGACTTCAGGTTCCTGTTCATTACACAGTACAGTCTGTCTTCCATGCTTTATTCAACACTTTACTTTGTATAGCACTTTAATTAACAGACACTATCACTAAGCAGCTTTACAGAAATCAGTATGCAGGTTTACATCAACTGCTAAAGAACTGAGGTGACAGCGAGGAGGAAAAACTCCCTGATACAACATAATTAAAGAGGGAAATAAGACCAACAACAAAAAAGATGTGAAACGGTGCCCTCTGGTGGTCTGGAGTATTTCTGGGATCTTTGTTAGTAGTGACATCATATTCATTTATGTTATTTCTCATCTGGTCTGTACCAATCAGGTCTGGACAGCTACCAATCAGTGAGGATGAAGGTTAATACAGTATGCTTCATCTGAGGGACCTGAAGCCATCAAACTGCTGCTGTAACACACCAAGAGAAAAGTTAAGTAGCCTTTAGATGTCATATTTACATTATTGCTCAGTGAAAATACTTTCACAATACAAATTTTTTACCTTAACCCTTTAATGTTCTGTGCGACCGTTTAGTAGAGTCACTATATTTCATTAACAATTTTTTTTAACTTTTAACTTAACCCAAGCTGATTGGGCAAGCCGTTGGGTAGAGGCCTACATTTAAATAAATATGGGGTCTGTTAAAAAAACAGTTATATTTTGTTGTTATTATTGACTGAATTAAATAAATAATGCAAAGTAAGAATTTTTCCATTGCTTTGGACATTAAAGGGTTAAGAACTCACCTCCAGAATGAATTTGTATGCTGAGGTTCCGTTGTACGAGTTGTGATTTGGAATACAGGCAGAATAGAAGAAGAAAACGATTTATCAATGGAATTTCAAAGTTTTGGATGGACGACAGCAAATGATCTACCGCTCACGGTTGAAAAGCAGAGACGTGGGTCAGAATCAGAGGGCCGTGTTGGGATGTAAGGATGGAGGAGTTCAGATAGATCAGGATGAGCGAGGGCTTTAAAGCACAGAAGGAGAATTTTGTACTGAATCCTAGATGCTCCAGGTAGCCAGTGCAGATTATGTGAAATGGGTGTAATGTGAGAAGAACTTCCTTCGCCTTTAAGACTCGATTCTCAAGTGAAAAGAAGTCATATGTAAGGATTCTTCATGCAGCTGTCAATCATTTCCCTCTCAGTTCAGAAAGCGCCAGCTCTTCAGGCATCCTAGCCTACGCAACATAACAGCATGTGTTTTTAACCAGGGCTTTATAGGGAATGCTGCCAAGAGGCCTTGTATTTGGATTGTGTGTTTTAAAACAACTTTTAAACCACTGACTATAAGTTTAAATGGACAGCTTTGCTACTCAGAGTGACTGCGATGCACAGTGATGCCTGTAGAGAAGAGCAGCGCCTGTAGTCTTCTGCTAAATCACGAAAGCTCATTACATGCTTCTCTCCGTCTCTCGCTGACTTTTCTTTTCTTTCTCTACACTTAAGCCCTTCTGTATCCGCTACCTTTGTGTATATGTGCTTTTAAGCCTTCTTTTCACTGCTTCCTGCAAACAACAATCGATAGACCTGTAGTCATTTATTTTCAATGGAGAATTGCCACAGGGCCGAGGAAAGCGGATGGGAAGACGTTCGGAAACGATCGTCCTGAAAAACAAAACAAAACAGGAAGTCAGGATGTGAAAGAAAAGCCCTAGTCATAAATTAGCAACGAATACCCCTTCGTATACTGTAATACATGGACATGTTATATTAAATGATCAATTAAAGCCTAATGATAATAGAAATATACAGAGGTTGAATTTGATTCAAATACCTGAATCAAGCTCCTTTTTCTTTGTCTCTTTTTTCTCAGTTCAAGCTTTTCTTAATTAAATCTTAAAGTCTTTAAATAATACAACGGCCCTTCCAGCTTTGTCGTGTTGTACTCACATCATACTTTCTACTACAGTAATACGAAGCACTGCATTTCCTCTAGGCGAAGTCTCTGTCTTTATATCACTCTCTCAACAGATGTGTGGTTCATTCTATAAAGGAGAGGGAAAGATGCGTACCTTGTCATTCACTCAGGATAACTACATGTACAGAATCACAGGCTTACACATTGTTCTGTAGTTACGCAAGAATTATGTGCATGAGGGGAAGTTGGTCTAATTTTCATGCTGATTCTTGGACTTTTTCATTTTGTCTTGTGCCAGACTGACAGTTTATTGTAACCACAAAAATGCAACTGAAATTTATGTTTCGGGTTGTAAATACACAAAATAGTGAAAGGTGAATATTATATAAGTAATAAATATGACCATCATTATCGTATTGATGCATTAAAAAGCATCTAAGAAGTAAGAATCTTAACCAGAGACGTTGCTAATGTGGGTGGGAGTGCAGTGGAGTCTGTGGAGTTCTCAATTTTATGTGTTGTGACATCTGGATTCAGGTTAGAAATGTATTCCATCAATAAGGTACAGTCAGCTGGAAAGTTCTGGAAAGGAATGTATTATTTCCATCCATCCATCCATCCATCCATCCATTCATCCATTCATCCATCAATCATCCATTCATCTATCCATCAATCATCCATCCATCCATCTATCCATTTTTCCCTCCATCCATCCATCCATCCATCCATCCATCCATCCATCATCCATCCATTCATCCATTCATCCATCAATCATCCATTCATCTATCCATCAATCATCCATCCATCCATCTATCCATTTTTCCCTCCATCCATCCATCCATCCATTCATCCATTCATCCATCCATCCATCCATCCATTCATCCATTCATCCATCAATCATCCATTCATCTATCCATCAATCATCCATCCATCCATCCATCCATCCATCCATTTTTCCCTCCATCCATCCATCCATCCATCCATTTATCCATCCATTCATCCATCTGGTTATCCGTCCATCCATGTGCCCATCCATCCATCCATCCATCATCCATCCATTCATCTATCATCCATCTATCCATCAATCATCCATTCATCTATCCATCCATCTATCCATCAGTCATCCATTCATCTATCCATCCATCTATCCATCAATCATCCATTCATCTATCTATCTTTCCGTCCATCCATCCATCCATTCATTTATTTATCCATCCATTTATCCATCCGTCCATCCATCCATCCATCCATCCATCCGTAGGTCCATCCATCCATCCCTCCATCCATCCCTCCATCCATCCTCTAGACTGCTTATCCTACTTGGAACCTTGAGCCTATCCCAGGACACTTGTAAGACACAAGGCAGGGTTCACCCTGGACAGGATGCCAGTCTATCGCAGGGAACAATCTCACACACACACAAACACACACAAACACACACACTGAATGAATAACTTTTGTTGTGTAATATTGATATAACCTTTGTACTTTCAGAGGTGATGGTATTTGTGTGTGTGTGTGTAATAACTTTAGCACTGGCAGCATGGAAACAGCACTAATGCAAATGCTTTTATCATCTAATACATAATAACTAACCTGACAGTTATGTCAGTGCTTGAGTTCTGTTTGGGTTGAAAAAAATGAGGCATCTTGACATTCTCTGCTCCAGTTGGAACTAAAAATGGTTTTTCAACATGACCTTTTATGTACTTTGATATAAAATTCTGGAATGGACTGAAAAATACCTTTAATATGTCATGTTTGTATTAAAACGATTTCGACCTGTGAGAAATACTGCGCTGAAATAAAAACACTAAAGAGCAACTAGCTGGTTTGTCTTGTTCCTTTTCTTATATCTTGTCTCCACTCCCACCACACACGCACACACACACACACACACACACACACATCCGCCATCAGGAGGAGCTCTGAGCAAATGAATGGACTCTTTCCGATTGTGTCGCTGTTTGTGTTGTTAGAAATAAGGAAAGAGAAGATATATAATTTTGTATCGTAAAAATAAATCTTTCTGTTGTTTTGCTACCAAATCATATGACATTGGACAGAATATTGAAAAAGAACATGAGGGGTAAATGCTTGATAAAAGTCCTCGTTTAGAGAAAGGGTGTGGCATTTATTCAGAAATCTCCTTTTAAACAACAACAATGCAGAAGAATAGTTCTGGTGTCATTGGTCTGTTACTCATTGGTCCGCCCCTTTTGTGTCATTGGGGTTAGGGTTATAGGTTAGGTGTGTATGTGTGTGTGTGTCTCCGCCCCTCTTGTGTCATCGGTCTGTTAGTCTCCACCCCTTTTGTGTCATTGGTCCGCTATTCTTTGTTTTGCCATTGCACCTGTTGCCGCCCCTTTTGTGTCATTGGTCTGTTACTCTTTGTTTTAGGTTTGTTCCTGTCTCCGCCCCTTCCGTGCCACTGGTCTATTATTCTTTGTTTTGGCTTTGCCCCTGTCTCTGCCTCTCTCGTGTCATTCGTCTGTTATTCTTTGTTTTGGCTTGTATAATATATTTCTATAATATATTTAACAATATATTTTCTACTACTACTACTACTACTAATAATAATAATAAATTTATGTTATGGTATTACTAGGTAATGATCAATAATGCACTATAATATGGGACTGATATTTTTTCTAGACATTTTCTATCACATGGTTCTATTTCCCAAAATATAAGCCACCCAGTTGCCTAACTCCATCTACATCCTCTCAGTTACTAAGGAAGGATGAAGGATAGCTGTAAATGCATTTCTTTTACTTCATCATACACATTAATGAACATCATCTTCCTTTGACTGCTCGCTCATGGCCACATGCTAATAAAATCCTCACAGCTGCATGCATTTTTTTTTTTTTTGCAGTATCCCACGGGATCCCAGTCCTGATGTTCATTTATGTTAGTCTCAATCAACCAGATGCTGTGTGAAACTTTCACTAATGTATTCTTACTTGGCATTATATCCATAAACGTACAGGCTTTATTCTGTACAGAGTGTACCTGTGCATTATGTATCTATATGTATTTATAGCAGATATATAATACTAGTTAGCGGCCTGCTGGTGGTCCAGCGGCAGGCTCCCGCGCTCTCTTTGCCGCGGCCCAGATTCGATTCCCAGGCAGGGCGCCAACCCAGTCACTGAAGAGTTAACAGCGGACCCTGCCATTGCACGGGACAAACAGAGTACTAGTTGCACGGGACAAATAGAGTACTAGTTTGCCTCCTGGTGGTCCAGAAGCAGGATCCCATGCTCTCATTGCTGCAGCAAGGGTTCAATTCTTGGTCAGGGAGCTAATCCACCTATTGACGAGTTAACTCCCAGTGCTGGTCCCAAGCCTGGATAAAATGGGAGGAAGTCTGGAAGGGCATCCGGTGTAAAACTTATCCAGGCTTATTTATATTATGCCAAATCAAATAAGTGGACAGGATGATCAACCCCAAACAGCCAAAGGGAGCAGTCAAAAGAATAACAACATATATAGAGGGAAAACTATAGTGGGAAAACTCACATTACTAGAGTGCTATACTTCAAACTGCTAGAGATATTCAGCTCTGCGATTTTGAATTTTCTCACCAGACCTGCTCATGTAAGCCTAAAGACATGCATGCTTTACCATGTTTAAACCTTATGAAGGAAATTTAAACCTATGAAGAAATGTTACAATGCTATGTCTCAGCCTGTTTGTTTAGGGCAGAGGTAGTCAAATTGTGGAAAAGAATTGCAAGAGAGATGGGGGGAAAAAAAAATCGAAATGATTGTTCAGCTCTGCCAAACTTTACACATTCTTGCACAAGAGATTCGCATTTTAACAACGGAAATTCAAAAACATGCCAAAAAAATGAGAAGTCTTGTTTTTTTCCCTTATTAAAAATGGCAGATGAGCCAATTGACATATGAACGTGGGATGATTGACAGTTCCGCAAGAGCTTTGAGCTCTCTGCTTGAAAGATGAGCCGAAGCAGCGCCCGCGCTTTCTGTCACTGTAAACTGGAGATTTTTTTTAGTTGATTAATCTAACATAAAGTCTATCAACATGAGTCAGACTTAGCTATAATTAAATAAATATATATTTATTAGCAAATATTTCTAGGCATAAATATTCAAAAATGGCACGTTTTTCAGCCAAAAGGGAAAAAAACAGTTTTGGAGTAGGAAAACATTACATTAACTCACATTAACCAGTGACCAGAAAATGGAATTTGCTCCTGTTTCATTGTGTCCCGCATTGAATGTCTTTATTATGTCTTAACGTTATCAAGTCTTAAACTCCTTTTTCCCAGATGCCAAAAAATAGAATTTCCTCCTGGTTTGTTGTGCCCGTGTTCAGCATTGAATGTCTTTGTCATATTCCAAGTATTTCTGTTTTTCCCTAGCCTACTAGGTGCAATATATTCATAGAAAAGTAAAAAAAAATCTTACACAATATTTGGACACAAATGTTTCTATCTCCAAAGTAAATGTTGATATCAACCCCATTTCTGCTCTCTGAGATGCTCCAAGTGCTTGTTCTTAAAGGTAAAGGTGTCTGTCTTCAGCCGCTTCTGTGTAAGGTTATCCAGCAAAAAACACAAAACACATGTCTCACACTGAAAGACAAGAGTCCTGATTCATTTTATATCAGACACACAGCCAGAACATCATTCATTTCTTTAAACTGATTGAAAATATTCCATTAAACGATTTCCATTCTGCCAGCGTAGTGGAGTTCCATTGGATACAATGAAATATCGAATCGAACAAAGTGCAAATGATTTTTGCTGCGGAATTGACAGTGATATAAAATTCAATTCAATTTAAGGCTTTTAACAGTAGACATTATCCCTAATGAGCAAGGCTGAGGTGAAGGCATCAAGGAAAAACTCCCTGAGATGATATGAGGAAGAAACTTTGAGAGCAAGCTCATCCTCATTCGGGTGAAATATAATGGTGTTTGGTTTACTTTTTTTTTTTTTATCACAAATTGGACCACCTACTGAAGCTGTTTAACACATCTGGATGTAAATATCTGTAAACTAAAGGTGAAATTCTGAATTTCATGGTTGAAAGGTGAATGGTTGAAAGGTGAATAACATGGTTAAAAAAAAAAGAAATCCTTAATCCTTGTCCTCAGGAGTCCAAGAACCAGGAATCAGGTGTGATTTGACCATTGGCACTCCATCCCATGTTCAGACAAGGTAAGTCCTGAAGTAATCGGATAAAATGGTCAATGGGTTAACTTTCAAGCCCTGGAAATCAAGGTGTCTTGTGATCAGAAAGGGGAAACTGACCAACATGTTCAAACTGCCAGTTCAACAGGAAGAAACTCCATCAATTAAGGAAACCCTCTGCAAGTCCCAGGAAAAGTGTTAGGAGAAAAAAAAAGAGAAAACAAACACAGGACTGGCTAAGAAAGATCGACTTGCCAAGAAAATACAAGGCATGGATTTACAATCACGGCCTGCTGCTAAGAATAATATGGATGCTGATGGTGTACAAGCTGCCAATAACAACAAAAAAAAGAGGGAATGAGAAAAAAAAATAATCAAAAAGCGCCTTAGTAGGTGGCTTGGAATCCCTCCAAGCTTCACATCAATTGGACGATACTTAAGATGTGGCCAGCTGCAGCTCCCCCTGACCCTCCTGTGGAAGAGACCAAAGTAGCCAACTACAGACTGACCAGGACTTTCAAAGACTCCAGAGACAATAATGTCTGGAAGGCTAGACACTTCCATTCTAATATGTTTGTTTTGCAGAGAAAAACATGTAGCCTCAATAAAATACTCAAAAAAATACCAGCTACTGTATTGTAATTACCCTGGACTTCTCAAATACTTCCTGCAGCTCATACACAAATATGTAGATCTTAAACAGCAGCTACTTACCCTTCATATATTAAACACCAGCTATGGACCAGACAGCTCCCTACTACCACTGGGGTATTACATAGAAACCCATGCAGGTATTTAACACCAGATATTTACCCAGGGGTGTAGTTTCCAGGGGGAATGAGGGGAAACAAACCCCCATAACCCCCCTGCCCCTTATTAATCAGAATTAGTGAGTACAACATTTACACCATGATCAATTGAAGGATATGTATAAATAATTTCATTTGTAACATTAATTGATCATTAATCGAGTTTGTCATAATAAATCAAATAAAAACATCCATCCATCCATTTTCTATACCCGCTTTATTCCTAATTAGGGTCACAGGGATCTGCTGGAGCCTATCCCAGCACACATTGGGCGAAAGGCAGGGGTACACCTTGGACAGGTCGCCAGTCCATCACAGGGCCCAAATAAAAACACTAAACATAAAACATGTACTCAGAGGAGTTTGGATAACATGATGTTCTATAGCTAACAATGCTTCCCATTTATTCTAGTTAGCTAATTCATTGCAATATAACAAGTTAGCAAAAACAGCCATGTGTTATGCTAGCTATGTTTTTTTAAATAGTTCTCATTATTATACACATCAACAAGGCCGTTCACACTGGACACCGCATCTTCTGTTAACAAATGAACTAGTTTTATTTTGCTAGTTTAATATTAGTTACTTAGATTAGATTAATATCACTCTAGAATAATATCACTCTAGATTAATATCACTCTGCGTATCTGAACATTCTGGATAAACATGAAGCTTTGACGTTATCAACACATCCTCATCCACATCATCAAGTCCTCAAATCGATGCTAGGCAATTGTCCCCTACACTTCCCTTCTTTTTACATAGTCTCCACCTTCTACTGTCAGAAATGAATATTATTAATGGATATGTTTTGGATATTTTGATTGATTAGACAGATGGATGGATGGAGTCCCATCAAGAAGCTTTTATTTTCATTTCAACCATATATATCTGACGCAATAAAATGACATTGAAATGAAACAAGGTATCTCCAGGACCCTAGTGCTACATGGATGGACAAACACCAACTCTACACCCATGTACTTACCCCATACTACTCAATAAGCCCCAGCCTTGTATTACACACCTCCCAGCTACTACCTAAGTTTTACACAGGAAAACATCTAGACAGAAAATACATCAAGTTACAAAAACATCTTTGTAAAAACAGATATTTTCTCAGACATACAGTATATATTAAAGAACAGATACTTGCCACACATTTCCCTGCCACCAGCTTTGGATTCCACACAAATACCTGTAGATAATAAACACGTACTCAATTGTCATTATTTTGGCTTGAAATGAAGCGATCAAGATTAAAGTGTAGACTTTCAGCTTTAAATGCAAGCAAGCTTAACAAAAAAACATACTGCATTACACAGTCCCTCCATTTTCAAAGGCTCAAAAGTAATCGGACAACCGACTGATAAGCAGCTTAATGGCCACATGTCTCCTGTTTCCTGCTTAGCTCATGCAAGAAAATGTGTGATATTGAGCATGTTAACTGCTTTATACAAAAGGTCAAATTTTCCTCATACCTAATCTCTTGTAGTGAAGCACGTGATCAGATAACACTCGAAGGGATTTGATATAAAATGCATCATCGTTTTCTGTGGAGGGTGTGCCAGCTCGAGTCACACTGTCTTTCAAAGAGAAATAGATGAACCAAATGCTAAAAATCTCTGAAACTTAGGTAAATATTTCAAAAGATTCTGTTGTATTTTGTTGTAGAAGAAGATGTGAAAGTAAAGCATTTTCAAGACCCCATTGTACATAGTCATAATATTAATTTGGTTCGGATATTAAAATTGCCCAAGTCACATCATGCTGATGAGAGTTATGCCAAAGTAACAGAAGGGTACTCCAGAAGTACAAAAAGCATCCAAATGGCACCGAAGTAGAGAACAGAAAATGGTCCTTACTTCACTTTGAGGTAAAAAATGCAATAAAAATAATAATCACAAAGTTTATGAGAAGCATAACAGTGTTTTGGAAGTGTGTAATATCAGGGGGGATGAGCACTGATAAACACACTCTGAGACTAAAAACAACAGCCTTTTCTTTTTGTGTATATATATATATATATATATACAAATATGTATATAATTTTTTTTAACACGAGGCAAAACTGCATAGAAAATCACAGACCTGTGCTTCCAGATGGGACTAAAATGATCAGACAACCACTGGGTTTGGTGGCAAAACAGCAGGTCATTCAGCCTGTAATCTTAGAGGAGGACAGAGAAAAACACAGACATGGCCAATTCTGACAGAAATAAATCCACAGAGGAAGAGCACTTGTAAAAGAGGAAATTACCCCTGGACCCCATGTAAATTTAATCCCGTCCGGATACGGCTAATGTCTACACTAGCAGTTTCTACTTCATGATTCACACTCGGCCGTGGCTTTATAAGCTGCCTTTTAATCTCTTGCCTACTGTGCATCCTTGACTGTTTACTTGCCATAAAAATCATTATATGAGTGTCTCTTGCAAATGAAGACAAATAGCTGATGTTGGCTGGAATGGCAGGGATATGAGGATATGGGGATATGGTACATCTACAACAAACAGGCCTACATGGAATATTTCATTTATTAACTCATTTATTAATTGTTGTAGGGACCTGACTCACCATTTTGGAAATCATACTGGCAAAAGAGGTATGGAGAAGCAGGTCTAAGGAAAAACAAAACAAAACAAATAGAAACAATGTATATTGTATTATATTATATTATATTATATTATATTATATTATATTATATTATATTATATTATATTATATTATATTATATTATATTGAATATAGCTTAATTCCAATATTATTATTATTATTATTATTATTATTATTATTATTATTATTATTATTATTATTATTAATAAATAATATATAGGACAATATTTGAAAAAAATTCTTATTTATATTATTATACTATATTATATTATTACTGAGCATGCTCCTTTTTATTTCTGAATTTTAAACAATGAGTAAATATTTATTTATATAAATTATTATTATTATTATTATTATTATTATTATTATTATTATTATTATTATTGTTGTTGTTGTTGTTGTTGTTGTTATAATATACTATTTAAAAAAACATTTGAATGAAAAAAAAATCAAATTTTTTTTTAAAGTATTATTATTACAGAATATATACTGAAAAAATAATTTTTATAAATACTTATAGAATAAACAGAAGTTTAATAGTGTAAACAAAATGTACTACTTTTTAATCATATCTTATGGCAGCAAACAAACAAACAAACAAACAAACAATTCTCCCCCAAAATTTGGTTGGATAAACAAAGTCCATGACCAGGGGAAAATGAGTGATTGAAGTATAATGAGCTCTGTAACAGCGCCTGAGGTGCCACTTTAGCCAGAAATCTTTCTTAGGCTCTGCAGCAGCATTGACTGTAAGCTACTGTAAAGCTCTTTTTAACCATGATTACTCTGGGTGCGGAAGCGTGTACTGTATATAACATGTCAGACATTGTGACCTGGAGCGATCAGGCATGGCTGTCGATATACTTTAACTCTGTGGCTCTTTGATTCGGATCTCTGGTGTTTAAACAGCAGCTTTCATTACATGCATAATTAACAGAATGCTGATTCCTATGATGTGAACTACACATTTCCGTGATGCATGTTGACTAGATTTCTGCTTCGTGGCACATTGTGTCACAACGTGAATCGCACCCCTAGTCAAATGTAATGCCATGTTTCCAGGTCTATAAAATCCCCTGTGTCTTACACCTGTAAGCAGCAGCATTTTGTCAATAGTACAAAGGTGTGTATAACTATGAGATAAGTGGTCAGCATGTCTGTATCACAACCTTCTTATAATTAATAAAACCAAATGGCCTCTAGTTTTTTGGTTGATTGTTGCATCAATCACATCTTGATAGATTTGAAGCCTCAGCTTTTTTTGTTTCTTGAGATTTTTTTTAAGAAAATATGTAGATTTTATGGCTCGTGGTGTCATTCATGAGTCTCTTACTGACTCTTAAAAAGCATTGTGTGTGTGTGTGTGTGCTTGTACACCTCTAATGTCTTTCTTTAAATATTTACACTGAACACAGTTTGTAATCATCACAGTTATTATGGTCCTAGCTTGAAACAGGTCGCTGTTTGCTAAGTGAAGATTGCTAGAAATGGAGAAAATGGGTCTTCATTGGAAAACAGTGAAGACACTCGGATTTGCACACCAGCATGCCAGTAGCAGGTATAGGACAAAAAAAACAGCAGCATTTTGTTAATACTGAAATGAAGACAAATAGCTGATGTTGGCTGGAATGGCAGGGATATGAGGATATGGGGATATGATACGTCTACAACAAACAGGCCTACATGGAATATTTCATTTATTAACTCATTTATTAATTGTTGTTGGGACCTGACTCATCAGGTCTGGAAATCATACTCACAAAAATTATATTATATTATATTATATTATATTATATTATATTATATTATATTATATTATATTATATTATATTATATTATATTATATTATATTATATTATATTATATCAAATGTAGCTTAATTCCAAAGTGATTTGAAGAAGATGATGATGATTATTATTATTATTATTAACAATAATAATAATAATAATAATAATAATAATATTATTTGAATGAAAAAATATTTTTTATTTCCTTATTTTTTATTTTTATGACTGAAAACACTCATTTTTCAAAATCATAAACAATTAAAAAAATATACAACATTTAAAGGAAAATAAATTATTATATTTTAAATTATTATTACTGACAATATACTGAAAAAATCTATATATTATATATTTCTAAATCGTAAACAGTGCAAAACAATGTGCATTTTTGTCTGCATAATATTAGCTAAATATAAAAAGCTCTATAATAAACAGAAGTTTAATAGTGTAAACAAAATGTAGCATATATTATGGCGATAAACAAACAAAACAGTGGAGACAAAGAAAACAGTGAAGACACTCGGATTTGCATGCAAGCATGCCAGAAGCAGGTACAGAACAAAAAACCAGCAGCATTTTGTTAGAGTAATAAATGATTACTGTTATTATAATATTTCTGTCTTCGATAACCTTCTGTAGCACCCTGCTGTGTGAGGGTGAGGAAGAAGAGGAAGACTCAGGAGACGTGGAATGTTAGCGTTTATCCACAAAATTCGACAAAACTAGTTCAGAGCAGTTCAAAGGAAATGCAGCTTTTGGTCTGTCAAGTTCAAGTTCACGCTCTGTCTATGTGTGTGTGTGTTTGTGTGTTTGTGTGTGTGTGTGTGTGTGTGTGTGTGTGTGTGTCTGTGTGTGTGTGTGTGTATGTTGCCCGATCCAATCTCTTAACCACTCTCTCTTTCCTTACTTGGAGTCCCTGAAAGCACAAACAGACACAAATAAGTAAACTCTAACACTAATCACTAATCTGACACAAGTGAGAATCATCACCATCTCCGCCCCCATTTGATGCTTGACCTCGCCCCCACTGCCACGCCTCCTTAACCTGAAAGAACTGTAAAAGAATTGTAAAAGGTATCAAAATACTAATAAATCTCCTGTTATACTACAGACACCCACAAAGAAGGATTATTCAGGTGCAGCTGTTCAGATTCTAATACAATCTCCTGACATTCTTTATTCCATCACTTGCATAAATTTGGCACTGTATGAGGGGTAAAGGTCTATAGATATTTTGCTACTGAAGGATTTTTCACTGGGGATAGTTATATCAGGTTTATAATATTTTTTAGTAAGCTGCTATTAGCATTGTTATATCAACAGCCATCAATATATTTCAGTGTAAAATATTCTTATCCACCACTCCCGACATCTTTCTCCACCCATTCCAACCTGCCTGCACTCATTTTTTAAACCTCTTTCCCACACTCTCCATTACCCTGGAATGCTGACCCCAAGTACTTAAACTCCTGTACCTTCTTCACCTCTTCACCTTGTATTCTTACTGTTCCACTTCCCTCCCTTTCATTCACACATATGTACTCAGTCTTACTACCACTGACTTTCATTCCAGCGCAAACCTCCACCTCTCCATGTTTTCCTCCACCTGCTCCCTGCTTTCACTACAGATCACAATGTCATCTGCAAACATCATTGTTCAAGAAGGCTCCTGTCTAACCTCCTCTGACGACTGGTCCATCACCATAGCAAACAGGAAGGGGCTCAGAGCCGATCCCTGATGCAGTCCCACCTCCACTCTGAACTCCTCTGTCTGCCCTACAGCACACCTCACCACTGTCCTGCTCCTCTCATACATGTCCTGCACCACTCTGACATACTTCTCTGCTACTCCTGACTTCCTCATACAGTACCACAGCTCTTCTCTTGGCACCCTGTCAAACGCTTTCTCCAAGTCTACAAACACAGTGCAACTCTCTCTGACCATCCCTATACTTCTCTATCAAAATTCTCAGAGCAAAAATTGCATCTGTTGTGCTCTTTCTGGGCATGAAGCCATACTGCTGCTCACAAATGTCCACTACCTTCCTTAACCTAGCTTCCACTACTCTTTCCCATAGCTTCAATGTATGGCTCATCAACTTTATCCCCCTATAGTTGCTGCAACTCTGCATGTCACCCTTATTCTTAAAGATCGGCACTAATACACTTCTTCTCCATTCCTCAGGCATCTTCTCATTCTCTAAAACCCTGTTAACAAACTAGTTAAAAATCCAATGCTGCCTCTCCTAGACACTTCCGGACCTCCACTTCTGCTGTAGTTTCCCAGTCATCTGATAGCACTACCTGAAGTTCCTCACAACATTCCTCCTTTTCAGCTTCCACCACTTGGTTTTCTTCTCTATCTCTATCTTTGACCTCTTCTTCTTACAGACCATCAAAGTCATCCTACACACCACCATCCTATGCTGTCTGGCTACACTCTCTCCCACTACCACTTTACAGTCACTAATCTCTTTCAGATTGCCTCTTCTACATAGGATGTAGTCTATCTGTGTGCTCCTACCTCCACTCTTGTAAGTCACTCTATGCTCCTCCCTCTTCTGAAAATAAGTGTTAACCATAGCCATGTCCATCCTCTTAGCAAAGTCCACTACCATCTGTCCTTCAAGGTTCCTTTCCTTAACTCCAAACTTGCCCATCACCTCCTCATCACCTTTGTTCCTCTCACCAACATGTCCATTAAAATCTGCTCCTATCACCACTCTTTCACCCGTGGGAATAGTCTCTATCACCTCATCTAATTCACTCCAGAATCTCTCTTTCTCCTCTAACTCACAACCTACCTGTGGGGCATAACCACTAACAACATTCAACATCACCCCTTCAACCTCTAACTTCAGACTCATCACCCTATCTGAGACTCCCATCACCTCCAGAACATTCCTCACAAACTCCTCCTTCAGGACCACACCTACCCCATTTCTCTTACTATCCACACCATAAGAAAACATCTTGAATCCTGCTCCTATACTACGAGCCTTGCTACCCTTCCACCCAGTCTCCTGTACACACAGTATATCCACCTTCCTTCTCTCCAGCTCTCTACCTTTCCCTGTCATAGTACCAACATTCAGAGTTCCTATTCTCAGTCCTACACTCTTAACTTTTCTCTTCTCTCTCTGTCTACGCACTCTCCTTCCTCCTCTACTTCGACCAACAGTAGCCCAATTTCCACCAGCGCCCTGTAGGTCAACGGAACCAATGTCAGTCGTTGTTAACCCCAGCCTCAACTGATCCGGTATGAAATTCAGAGTACTGACGATTCGCATGGTTAATTTTGGCAATGTTTTTGCCAGATGCCCTTCCTGACGCAACCCTCTCTATTTATCAGGGTTTGGGACCGGCACAGAAGTCACTGTACTGTGACCACCATGGCTAGACTGAATTTTTACATTGTTAAGTGTAAAAAAAATAGAATTTTTGTTGTGTCCGTATTCAGAATTGAATGTCTTTCTCATGTCCCACTCCACTGTGGAGGTTAATATGAAACTCCTATGAAAGTAGACACTCAAGACTTTAATAATTTGTAGTTTTTCACAAGTGTCTCTGTTTTCCTGGGCCTACTAGGGGTGATATATTCATTGAAAAGTCCCAAAACATCAAAAAACAAAAACCCAATTCTGCTCTCTGAGATGCCCCAATTACTTGTTCATAAGCATCTAAAATTTAAAAGTGTGTAACTTCAACCACTAAAATTCTGTGTAAGGATATCCAAAAGAGGGAAAAATCATTTTATATCAGACTTGCAGCCATAAAATTCATTTGTTTATACTGATTGAAAATGTCCCATAAGTCAATTTCCATTTCTCCGGGAGAATAGAGCACCAGGTCAATGGAAAAAAAAAGGGTTAATGCTCTGTATTAGCGGGTAAGAAGAAGGTAGAGCTTGCGGTGAATGGCAACATTGCGCTGTGTGACATGAGTGTGACATGAGTGGCGAATTCGTCTCACTAGTATTTTTTTTATTGCAATATTCAAGACAACAGTATTCCCATGCTGAGTCATTTGTGTTACGTCTTTTATAAAATGTCTATAAGGTACAAATACATTAAATAGAGTCACAGTGGTGAAAACACAACACAAGTGAAAAATACTGTTTTGGTAGAGTTTAGGAGTTTATGTCATCTGGGGTTTCCACTGTGATTCGGTCTGGATGTGATTAGATAGAGTCTGGAATAATGAATTCTGCCTTCTTTTTATGCAGTTAAAATATATCACTTAATACAAACACGACACAAATAACAATAGTGTGCCAATAATCTTATGGTCATTCAAATGTTGATAAGGTGTTAGATGCTGTCATCAGCTATAAAAGATAAACTTTTAACTACCATAACATTACTGATGTTAATCATCACTACTGAGGTATAAAGAAACTTTCTTTCTTTCTTTCTTTCTTTCTTTTTTGCTATCTATCTATCTATCTATCTATCTATCTATCTATCTATCTATCTATCTATCTATCTATCTATCTATCTATCTATCTATCTATCTATCGCATTTATATTTTTCTTCCTGTCACTCTCTCATTCTGTCAATGAACATTAAAAATATTTATATACAGTTTTCTATTTATTCCATCCATCCATCCATCCATCCATCTTTCTTTCTTTCTTTCTTTCTTTCTTTCTTTCTTTCTTTCTTTCTTTCTTTCTTTCTTTCTTTCTTTCTTTCTTTTTTGCTATCTATCTATCTATCTATCTATCTATCTATCTATCTATCTATCTATCTATCTATCTATCTATCTATCTATCTATCTATCTATCGCATTTATATTTTTCTTCCTGTCACTCTCTCATTCTGTCAATGAACATTAAAAATATTTATATACAGTTTTCTATTTATTCCATCCATCCATCCATCCATCTTTCTTTCTTTCTTTCTTTCTTTCTTTCTTTCTTTCTTTCTTTCTTTCTTTCAGTTTTTAAGTTCAGTATTTATATTCCTCTTTCCTGTCTGTCCTTATTATATTTATTTATTTATGATTATTTATCATTTCTTTGAATTGCGAGGATGTCAATTATTATTATTATTATTATTATTATTATTATTATTATTATTATTATTATTATTATTATTATTATGGGGTTAAAAGTATTACCAGAATTTAAATTTAATTAAGTCATTATGTAATGAATCAATTAATTGAAATAATAATAATATTACTCTTTAAATAATCAATTATAATTATTAGTAATACTTCTGAATTTTAGGACACTCCATGCTTAGGAGGCACTGTTTGAAATGTAGTTGTCATTTATCCATCTGCAAGCTTTACATTTTACCTTTACCATTATTATTATTATTATTATTATTATTATTATTATTATTATTATTATTATTATCATTATTGGGGTTAAAAGTATTACCAGAATTTAAATTTAATTAAGCAATTATGTAATGAATCAAGTATTTGAAATAATAATATTATTATTCTTTAAATAATAATAATAATAATAATAATAATAACAATAATAATAATAATAATAATAATAATAATAATAATAATAATAATAATAATAATAATAATAATTTGTTTCATTTAAAAATTATGGTAATCCACTTAATCCTAACCCTAAATAATTGAAACTATAACCAACTGTAGATGTTAAAAACATTATATTGAACAGTTTTACCCTCACAGAAATTTATTTTAAATCCCATGTCAGTAAGTAAACTCAGAGCTCAGTCCTAGGCCTGGGGCTGCTCGGCTTCAGCACGGTGTCCTAAAACAGCTCTCTGCTCATGATTACCTATGCTGCAAAATCAGGAGTGCAGGTAGCAAAATCTGCGTCTAAAATAACAGCCCTAATAAAAAGCAAGATTTTTTGACATCCTTCAGCCTACTGCTTGTATTTGTATTGTTGTTGCACAAGTAAAGTGAGATTCAGTGTGCAGCTCTCTATCAAGCTTTTACACATATTAAATGAGAAGAAGTCATTTCTACATACTGTAAGTGGATGATTCATTGCAGTCCAGACAGTCTTGTTAGAACAAAAATATTCCTGCAGCTATTTCTTGGAGTGATCAAGTATTAGAGTAAAGTACTCTATTATTGAGTATTAGGCATTCCTGGCCCATGCAGAAATCTAGTCACTGCAGTAGCTATAAATAACAGCGTTCTATTCCTAATCCTGTCCTGCTAGCCGCCTTGCAGGAATTGCTGTCTCAATTATAGATTCACTGTATTCACTTAACCCCTCTAATGAAACCTGTGATTTAAATTGTATTCCTGTAGTCAGAATCTTATCCTCAGGCCTGGAAATGAAATAATTCCTCTCAGAGGTCTAACACAACCTGTAACAAGGAAGGAAGACCAGAACAGGTAAAAGTGCAAAAAGTTTCTCCACATACACGTCAGGCATAACATTATGGCCACCTGCCTAATATTGTGTTGGTCCAACTTTTGCTACCAAAACAGCCCTGACCCGTTATGCACTGTGTATTGTCATGCCTTTCTATCAGAACCAGCATTAACTTCTTCAGCAATTTGAGCAACAGTTGGATCGGATCACATGGGCCAGCCTTCAGTGACCACGTGCATCACTGAACCTTGGCCCGCCCATGACCCTGTCGCTGGTTCACCACTGTTCCTTCCTTGGACCACTTTTGATAGATACTGACCACTGCAGACCAGGAACACCCCACAAGAGCTGCAGTTTTGGAGATGCTCTGATCCGGTGGTCTAGCCATCACAATTTGTCCCTTCATCAAACTCGCTCAAATCCTTACGCTTGCCCATTTTTCCTGCTTCTAACATCAACTTTGAGGACAAAATGTTCACTTACTGCCTAATATATAACAGGTGCCATGATGAGGAGATTGTCAGTGTTATTTACTTCACATCTCATTGCTAATAATGTTATGCCTGATTGGTGTATGTGTTGTATGACCTCAGCACAGAATAATGGATACTTGGGTGCCTTTACTTAAGTTGAACAAGCAAATACACAGACAAGCTCCACTGAGATAACTGATAATCATTAATATTCAGACTTCAGAAGTGTTAGTAAATCAGCAGTGCTTGCTTGTTAGAAATGTGATTAATTGTTGCTTTACTCACATCTACCTTGTTTCTACTGGATTTCTCTGTATCCTAGTTTGTGTTTTGGGTCAAGGATTTTACTAAAGATGTTCAGAAGATCTCATTTATCAAGCTGGATATGAACAAATTTCAGACATAACATTGAATAACCATTTAACATTCATTACCAAGAAAGTTCAACCACCACCATCATCATCATCATCATCATCATCATCACTTGTTGTCCCTATTGGGGCATAGGCTACTGACAAGATCTTCCAGTTGAGTCCTGTTTTTTTGGAGTCAGGTCACAGCGCTAGGTGTTTTTGGTCAGCCTTTTGTCCCTTTACCCTGTGGGTTCCAGTTGAGGGTTTGCCTTACTATGCTGGATATAAGATTGAGGATGATTAATCCACCTCTTTGGAGAATCTCAATCCATCTCTTTGGAGAATCTCTACTTTTACCAGCTGTTGTTTCATTCACTACCAAAGTTTTGGTTTCTGGTGGTTTCAGGGCAAAGGATCTGAAGGATATTTCTGAGGCAGGTGGAAGACAATTCAACCACCACCACCATCATCATCATCATCATAATCACCTGTGGCCCCTATTGGGGAGTACTAATGAGACCTTCCAGTTGAGTCACGATGCCAGGTGTTTCTTGGTCAGTCTCCTTTCCTTTTACCCAGTGGGTTCCAGGTGAGGGTTTGCCTTACTATGCTGAAAGTAAGTTTGAGGATGGTATGAACAATCCAGCTCTTTGGAGAATCTCAGTCCACTACATTGGAGAATCTCTACCTCTACCAGCTGCTGTTTCATTCACTACCACAAGTTTTGGTTTCTGGTGGTGTCAATTCAGTGGATCTGAAGGATCTTTCTGAGGCAGCTGTTGATGAAATTCTGGAATCTTTTCATGGTTATGGTGGTAGGTCCCAATGTTTCCGCTCTGTAGAGTACCACATGCTTTACAATGATGTAATTATAAATCTTATAAGTGTTGACGAGTTATTGTGTCTATGATGAAACGAAACGAAACAGCCTTTATTTGTCACATATACATTACAGCACAGTGAAATTCTTTCTTCGCATATCCCATCCTTGGAGGTTGGGGTCAGAGCGCAGAGTTAAGCTTAAAGTGCTCATTTAGTTCAGTTTTCCAGTTTTTAGTCACATGACAGTATTGCAGTCCTCCAGATTTTAAGACACACCATGCTTTCAAATGTATTCACCATTTATCCATCTGCAAGCTTTACCTTTGATGGAGATTTGTTTATAAGTATAAATCAATCGTTCCATTTCTTAAACAATTGACATTGTTTAACATACACACTCAAGTACAAAGAAAATCAGTGTTCCCGAAACATTGGAAAAACTAGCAGGAATTTTTAGTTTTTATCACGTCAGCACCGGATTCAGTACACTGATTCCCAGAATCCACCATGGCATCAGAACATGACCAATAGACTCCATTTCCCAGCACCCACAGCTTCCTTTTATGTTCACCTGACTACACACCCAGACTCAAGCACATACAATCAACACAAAGTCTTTACTCCCAACAATACCGTTGTATTTTGTGCATCCTCACTGGTTTTGATTGTGTTCTGGTTTGGTGTTTCTTTCTTTTGGTTTTGCCCTTAATAAAAGTCTATTTGTTGATCACTGCCCTCTAAAGGTCTCTATTTTTTACTCTATTTTTAGTTATCAACTTGGCTTTTTGCAATAAAGTCTACTTGCACTCTCAATCTTCTGTGCTGCCTGACAGTTTGGTTTGGCCTACGAAATAAATTACACACAAATTGACTAAAAGATTGATAAACGAGGCCCAGTGGCTGTATCCATTGCAGACTTTTCCATTACAGTTGCAGTAGACTCTGTACAGCACAAAGTGCTACTTCCTGACAATATCTCCTCTCTCCAGGGCATAGCTTAATGGCCCCCTGTGTTCCCTAGTCATAGATTCTGTCTGCTGAACACTCTTTATTAGAAATGTCGGAACACGGGAGGCATTTCCTATCATATTTTTCGTCTGGTCTTTTGCCAGACTAAGGAAGGACTGAGTTATGATGAAAGAGACATTTCTCTGCAAGGGCATCAAGCATTTCCCAAATATTTGCGATGGCTCGATTTGATAATGAAGACTGCCTTCCTTTTGTCACCCTCCCAAATTCTGTATCAGGTTGTGTTATTGCACGTCCAGCTTCTCTTAAACTTGAGGCCCTTTCATCCGTCTTATTGTTGCTAACACCAGAGGCATAAAGTATATAATCAATGCAGGTTCACAAACTTTTTTCTGTCTTGTCCTCTACAAAGTAAGAACTTAGGATGCCTTTGAGATAGATTGTCTTAACACCTCGAAGGATGTAAAATAGTTACTGATAGAAGGACAAATTCACAGTCCCAGAGCTGGAGCATAGGCAATTCCACTGCCCTGGTCTTATACACCTATGAGTGTGACTCGGGTACATTTTAATAGACGTGGTTGAGCCATGGGAGCTCAACAACAATCATGCTGGTTGCCGAAATAGCTCAGCTGGAAGAGCGTTAGAATGAAGATCTAAAGGTCCCTGGTTCAATCCTGGGTTTTGGCATTGAAGCCACCCTGGAGCTTTAAGGCTATACTCCCTTAGTTTTAAAATCACAACTATATTAACATTGTACATGTATACACATAAGACTTTTACATCACAGCATACATTAGGCATTCAGTGTTTTGGGACTGTGTGCCCTATTCAGACCAGCAAGGCAAATTTCTTTGGAAACTGTAACTCTTTTTCTTAAGTGCATATGCAGAAGGCATGGGAGCCACAACCACTTGTTGTGCCAAGACCCCACAACCATTAAGTAAGCCATGGTGCCTCGAAAGGTAACCCACACCTCCAAAGAGACTGGTGCCTAAATCCAGCACCTTAAACCACTCAGCCACATTCCCCAAGGGCTTGGGAGGATTTTTGGGGCAAAAATCACAGGTACCATGTGGGAGTGGTGTTAGTCAATCCCCTTAACACAGGTTGCAAGCAGTGGAGGAAGGGGTGATCAGAGTGTTGTGCCAGAATATTGCAAGAGCTCAGTCTGTGGATGCATCTCTTGGGATGTAAGCTGCACTGGTGTGTGACGAGGTGGCCGAGAGGTTAAGGCGATGGACTGCTAATCCATTGTGCTCTGCACGCGTGGGTTCAAGTCCCACCCTCGTCGAGTGTGTACCTTTTAACCTCCTCTTTACCACATTGCCTGGAAGCTGAATACTTTGTACCTAGTCCACAAGACAGCGCTAGAGTGGAATGAGAAAAATGTTACAGCTATGGGCTGTATTTTCATGTTGGTTCAACACAGATGCTATAAGGCTAATTCAGTCACTGGAGCTCCTTCAAAGCAGTGTGCAGTCCAGATGACAGAGGCAAAGAACCCTCACCTGAAGTGTTTATTTACTAAGATTTTTTTTCCACAGACTGGGATGTAAGTTCACATGAGCAAACTAAATCAATAAGAGGTGTTCCATTTGCAAAACCATTCTGAGGTTGGATCTTGCTGTTCTCAAAAAGACCCTGCTTAAGCATGCTTGGTAAAGGAAGCATACAGTACATGGTACAAACATTATGACTGCCTATGGGTAGCATGGCCGAGTGGTCTTAGGTGCTGGACTAAGGCTCCAGTCTCTTTGGGGGTATGGGGAGGGCTTTTTGTTCAACAACAGAAGACTTCCTTCCGCCCACACCTACAGAGGTGACAATTAACCACGGGGCCTTAAGCCCTGACGAATCGGGGTCAGTGACGTGTTGTAAGCCAAGCCTGAGCTTCCTTTCATGGAAATGGTTAGATATTTCCTGTAGATCTGGTAAAGCTGAAGGCGTGTTAGTCTCATGACAGCACATATGTAGTGCACATGCCAAGTTCCTCCTTGTCCTGCAGAACGACTCAGTCACTTTCTTACCACAAATGCATAAAAACCTCTTGTCAAGTGCAACTGTGTAACAAAAAAAACAAGCATGACTATTTAATGATGAATCAAATATAAGGAAGCAAAAGGAATCTGTTGTCCAGCCCTATGATGAACTGGCATCCCATCAGTATTCTTGGGATAGATCCACTGCAAATGTCGAAGGGCAATATAAATCCCAACAACAAATCAAAAAATCTAATAAAAACAAAAAATACAGAAAGACACAAAAGCTTTTAAAGTTGCAGGATTTTAATTGGGTGCACCATTGACCCATAGGTGATCAGTATTCTGACAAAGTGTCTGCAACAGACAATTACAATATGGTGTGGGATTTCCAAGAGCACTCAATATTCTCCACTACTGTTTTGAACAAGACTATCAGCTCCAAACTGACTCCCAATACACTGTGCTATAGCGCGAATAAGCAACATGACCTGATGATTGCCTGAACTGAGCTAGACGTTCAATAAATTCTGGTTGGAATTTTTCGTGGGTGCGGTTTCAAACATCGCTGCTCTGGCAGTGGCCTTATTAAAATTTGGCATTTTAGGTGCTCTTTTACCTTTGAATGACTCAGCTTAATCTCCTCTCTCTGAGCTGCATTGCTTCAGAGGTCAACCAGAACGCAGCTGATAAGATGGGGGTACAGTACAACCAACCAAAGAGAGAGAGCGAGAGAGAGAGAGAGAGAGAGAGAGAGAGAGAGAGAGAAGTCAAAGAGCAAATGGAAATAGAGTGATAGAGAGCAGGTGAGAGAGTGACGTCTCCTGTTTCTATCATTCGGTGTGTATCAGTGCAGTGCAGGAGGCCGGCCAGTTCGGCCCACTGTGGCGTCTGCCTGGTTGTGAAGGGCAGATAAGAGCAAGGGGACTTTGTTTGAGAGACAGAAAGGCTAGACCAAGTCTGCCTTCACTCCTCCTACAATGCTGGTATATCCAGGGACAGTTTAACTCTTGTTTGCCCAGATCCAGACCATCCATTTAGATTTTCGGCCAATTCTCTAAACTCTATAATGTATTATAAATAGCTATTATGTTTCATCTTCATTTCACTGATTTCAGCCCTTCCCATGTTTTGAGAATTGTAATAAGATAAGGGAATTGTGCAGGGGCTAAAAAACAGCATTGAGTCTCAGCTTGGCAAAAACAACACCTTTAGTTCACCTTGTTGCTGGTTTGTTTGCATGTTTATTTTTGAAATCAACTACATAAAGATGGTGACACAGGCAGCATCATCAAATAGTCCAGAATGTCCAGTTTAATCATCAGCTTGAGTCACTGTTTGCATTGTGTTTTGCCATGTTCTCTCCATGTCTGTGTAGGTTTTCTTTAAATTCTCTGGTTTTCACCCACCTCCCAAAATTGGTAATACTGAATTGCTCCTAGCTCTGAATGAGTGTAGCATCCAATCTAGTGTATTTTCCCAGTTGGCTATCACTCTCATTGTTAAGGGAACAGAATATGAATCCACTTTGACCCTAGTCTCAGACTCAGACGTCACGTCTACGAACCTCTGGCTGAACATCTGATGCATACAACATATAATACTGGAAACACTTCTGGAGTTTCTAAGTCGTCATCTGATTGGCTGGATTCTACAGAATTTCTGGGAGTTGTCTGTGTCTGTGTCCTTTTCTAACGTTTTGCCTGGAAACAAAGCCTTCATGACACTTTACTTCCCTTTACTGAAAGAAGGAAGCTGTCATTTTCTGTGACAATGAGCGCTTATGAAGATCAGCTAAAAACTGGATTTTCCAAAAGATGTTAAGTTCACAGACTCACAATAACTTGCACGGCTTTCTTTAACAAACGTTGGTTTGTTTTTATTAGGGAATGATAAGCATGATGCTGAACAAAACAGTGAACCCATCTTTACATGTCAGTCAGAAGACCTCTTCGGCGGTCCTTGTCCAATAAAAGCTGCTCTGGACTCCAGATCTTCTGCTTTCAGTCTGAAGGTCTCTCAAAGTGAGATTACTGTAACCCTGATGAGGATAAAATGATACTGAAGATGAATATATAAATAAAAGAAAACATGAAGGTTGGAGAAATAATTTTAAAATGTGTAAAAGAAAATGTGATTTTAGGAAAAATCTGTCAAAAATAAACCAGTCAGGAGATTTTTTTGTCTTTTTCAAAAACAGTTGTATTTTAGATGTACACTTGAGGTTATTTGGATTTTTTGTCTTGCAATTTTTTCTGTATTTTCCATTAAATAGGAAAGGACAGAATCTCAACTATTATGGTAAGAAAATTTGCCACTTGTTTCAGATTAAATACTGACCAAGAAATACAAGACCAGCTTAGTTTACAGAAAACCCCTTACCTGATTACCTGTTGAGAAAACCTGTTTGGTCCTGTTTTTGCCTTGTGGTCTGAAAGAAAGGGTAGCCTCAAGGTTAGTGCACATTTTCCTGTCATCTCAGCTCTTCGTATGACTTTGCTTTGATCCATTTTCTCTCTTTTCCCCCTGAGCTGGCAGGATTCAGCTGACGACCCCCCGTGCTGCTCAGCATCCGTTTAAACAGCGTTTGTTCTCCACCATATGGTCCACAATGTGGCTCCACCACACCTTAACACCAGTTGTCAGTGATTAGCAGATTGGGCAGAGGACGGACAGTGTGTGTGTGGCCTGAGTGTGTTGGTGGGGCAGGATTAATCATTACAGTGCATCTGTGCTAGCAGCAGAAGCGTGGCATGATGCCTAACCGCTGCCCTCGTTTTCCGGTCTGGTGGCTGCGTAATGACATGCCCTTTAACTTCACATCCTGTGCGATGATCGCGCTTAATCGTGACCTGGACCCTGCGACATGACAAAGAGACACGACTAAATGGAGAAAAAAATACAGAAAAAGAAAGTAAAGGTCACTCCGCCGTCAAGCGCTAAACATGAATATGGAAATCTGAAACTTTTGTATTGTAGAAGTGTCAAAGACTGACGTTCATGAAGTTAGAATACCAACTGCAGCTTGACAACAGGGGCAACATGGGAAAACCGAGACTATGGGGGAACTAAATTAGTCCATAAATCAGAGAGTTAAATGAAAAAATAAGGCTTGACAATGCTAGATACAATCAACACCATCATTATCTGTCTAAACATAACATCTCTGATTGCAGGATGACATCTGAGGCAAATCCACACCAGCTATTTTCATTTGTCTCCACAAATTTGTGGCATGGTTGCCAAATCTGCCCAAATCAACCCAGTGTCATATCAGGACTGTCCTACATCCACATTGAACACATACAACTAATTAAACTGTCTGACACTCAGATTGCTCGATAAACAACAACAATAAAAAAGCTCGTTTCATCTGGCTGCAAGGCATTTTGTGCAGATTTTCCTTTGGCTAATCACATGTTACAAACTGAAAGCAATCTCACAAACCACACACACAACCACATGAAAGGAAAGAGAGAAAAGTTAAAAAAGAAAAAAACAACAAATAAAACGTGAGACGCATTTTGATGTTGTGTAGCGGGAGAGCAGCGTGTGCTGTCAGTGTTTGGGGATTTCAGAAATAACACACACACACACACACACACACACACACAGTTCTACTTAAATATAAACTTAAATATAGCTAGCAATAGTGAAGAATGTTCCTGTACTGTAGCTGTATATTTGTTGTAGGAGTACAACAAGGGTGTGTATGAAACAGGACCACCTTGCTTTATTTATTGTTCATTCCCAATTTAATGTATGCGAAGTATTATATCCATGTAGTATCATATCATGAGTGTGTTATTCTGCTCATACCACTACAATGTTCCAGCAAGTTTTATGGGTTTTGTGCTCGGTCTCCATCATTGAGCATTTGATGGCTTTGGGATGAAGGAATTGATATTAAAACCATAATTCAGAAATTGCTCCAAAGCTTCTGGTTTCACAAACTGAACTTGACTATATAAAGATAAAGAAGGGAAATAATTTATATTCTCACTCTCTGGTGTCACCCAGATGAGGATGAAGTTCTCTTTTTGAGTCTGGTTCCTCTCAAGGTTTCTTCCTCGTATTGTTCCTCACCACCTCATTGTCACCTCTGACTAGACCATAGGTGTCAAACCGTATCCACAAAGGGCCGGTGTGGGTGCAGGTTTTCATTCCAACAGAGCAGAAGCCACACCTGATTCCACGTGTTTAATCAACTGATCTTGGCTTTCAGTAGACTCAGGTGTGGCTTCTGCTCAGTTGGAATGAAAACCTGCACCCACACATTTGTGGATATGGTTTGACACCTATGGACTAGACCAATAGGGATAAATATCAATTCAAATTTCCAATAATGTAATACTAATCCATCACAGGGCAACATATAGACAGACAACCACACACACTCACTCCTATGGGCAATTTAGAATTAATAATCAACCTAATGTACATGTTTTTGGACTGTGGGAGGAAACCAAAGGACCCCCACGCACATGCAAACTCCACAGAAAGGCCCCTTCCTGTTCGAACCAGGGATTCGAACCCAGGACCTTCTTGCTGCCCATAAAAAGTAATCAGAATTTTTTATTTTTCTGTAAAAAATTACCATTGTTAAAAGCACAATACAAATTGAATGTAAAAGCACAATACAAATTGAATTAAATAAAAGAGTAACTATGGTTACAGTGAATATTATGGATCGTCTTCAAGACACGATTTCCTGTTATCACTTACATTATAGCAGCTAATAACCTTACCATCCTCACCTACAGAATATTCTCTAAATCTACAAGATGCATCTTTTCTTGATGCTTCATGTTGTAGATTTGTTTGCATTGATTTTCTGTAAAGAAAAAACATAACTTATATTTCTTCTATTTTCTCCCGCAGTCACTTCTCTTTACTCATGAGCGTGTTTGCAGTTTACTGACTGAACTCATCATATTTCAGTTTGTTGAATCTGTCTGTATGATAATAATAACTAACATAAATGAAAGTATAAAAGTATAAAACGTACGTACTTCTCAGTAGAAGAAGTTGGAGAAGGTGGAGTCGCGGATTGATTGGCGGCTGTAGGACGTCATTAGATGGTGCTGGATTTCAAATTTTATAACATTTCTTCATGTTAAAGGCTTTGTACTGTGCTTATCATAGACAATAAGAAGTAAAGAAGAGGAAGGAGAAGTGGGAGAAATACTAGCAGGATTTACAACAACAGGAAAAGTTCCTTACTAATTTAAACAAAAAGTTCAATACAGGAACAAACTTCTTCCTTTGCGCCTGAAAGCTCGCTGTCAACAGTCCAAGAGTCCAGAGTCCACTGTTTAAGAGTCCAGATGAGAACATACATCTTCCACAGCTACAGTTCAGCCTTTCAGTCTTTCACAAATAAGAAGGTCCAAGGCCTCCAATGTGTTATTTCATACCAGCAATAAGTACATAATATAACAGCTGAAGAAATGTCATTTCTGCATGAGCAGCCATTACAATCTGGCATCCCTGTAGAGCGACCTTCACAAAATGGATGTTTTGACAAAACAGCCCCTTCCCCCCCAAGTCTGCAGTGAAACCTTTCAAACTGAATAGCTTTGAGAGTATTACTAAGTTATAGTTTACGCATTTTTTCTTTTTCTTTCTAGCTGCGTTAATTCAGAGAAGAGGACTTTTCTGGCCTGTAATTCTCTGCGTATTTGTCCTTGGTCAATTGCTGTAGTAAATCACACACTGGGGAAAATTGACTAAAGATAAATTGAACAGTGAAGGTCATCGAGGCTGTGATAGCCACAGCTTTTTTTTTTTCACCCCCTCGCATTCCTTTACTCCAGAGAAGCTGTATCGATGATGAATTACTTATTATTATTGACAATTAAATCTGGACAGGGCTTTGAAATTTTCAAATCAAAGCCTAGAAAAGAGCAAAGAAGGTCATTCACTTCTAAGCCCTGCTGCTGTGTCTTTCCTCGTTAGAACTACATTCATACATCTGCTACGACTCATTAACTCGATCTAGTCACTGTTAATATTAGTCTAGCGGTCATTGACATAATTGTTAATATTCTCAATAGATCTCTGCATTAACTATTTATTTTTACTAGCAATAATTAAAAAAAGAATCAAAATCAACTAATCATTCGTTTCTGTAATTAAAGCAAAACAACTCATACACTTATTAATTAAACGTCGATAAACAAGGCTGCAGATTACCTTTCCAACTTCTGCGTCTTTTAGGCTACACTGATTCTAACATTTACATTTAAATTTATGGCATTTGTTAGACTTACAGAATCGCTTTGAAGTCCTTATCAGTACATACATCCTCATACTGGTTCACTAGGTCATGGATTAAGAATACAGAGACTTTTCAGTCTGAAAAACAGGGCCGAGAGGTGATTTGGCAGTAAGAAAAGCATACAGACCACACAAAAAATAAAGTGCTAATTTAAGTACTTGATAGAGAGGTAGATTTTTAGTCATGAGGTGGTGTGGGAGAGCTTGAAGGCTGAAAACAAGTCATTCAGTGTCATTCTGGATCAGAGGTGAAATGATGCTCAGAGGCAGAACTGCCGGAGAGTTGCAGAAGTCCAATCTCAAAATGACAAAGGACCTGAGTAGCCTGTGGGGATAGAAATGGACAAATCCTTCTCATTTTGTAAAAGAGAAAAACAGAAATTGGCATGAGCGGGTTAGACAAATAAACAAATCAGTGCGATTTATAGAATATGTAAAATAATTCCCTTGGCATTTTCAAACTGGAGTAGTGCAACTCACACTGGGCAGTTTTGCCCCGAGCATCATTCTAACTCTAACTATTTTCAATGTAATTCAATTTATTTGTATAGCACAATGGACACTGTCTCAAAGCAGCTTTACAGAAGTATAGAAACATAGAAGAAAAATGATAAAGTTTTAAATTAAAGCTAATGAGCATGCCTAAAGCGACGGTGGTGAGGTAAAACTCCCTGAGATGGTATAAGGAAGAAATCTTAAGAGGAACCAGGCTCAGAATGGAACCTCATCCTCATTTGGATTTGACACCAGACAGTAAATGATGTAAATGTTAATAAATGTCCTTTTTTCAACAGTTTAGAGTCATGTGGAATTAGTTGATCCAGAATAACTTGGGGCGGTAGCTGAAGTGGTTAAGGCTCTAATTTGTTGATCGGGTTTTAAGCCCCAGCACCGCCAAGCTGCCACTGTTGGGCCTTTTGGCAAGATTCCCAACCCCCTCTGCTCCAGTGATGCTGCATCATGGATGACCCTGTGCTCTAACCCCAACCCTCCAAGGATGGGATATACAAAGAAAGAATTTCACTGTGCTGTAAGTAATATGTGACAATAAAGTCTACTGAACTTGTTTTCAACCATTCTAGGTTCTTCCACACCACGCCATTGCTACACTCCTTCCACTGGCTTCCTGTAGCTACCTGCATCAAATTTAAAACCCTGATGCTTGCCTACAAAGCTGAAAACAGACCACTTTCTGTCAAAGCACCGCGCACTGCACCACGCTCCCTCAGATCCTCCAGCACTGCTCGACTGTCCTGATCTCACCATCTCTCAAAGTACAGGGAAGTCATGCATCAAGACTCTTCTCTGTTCTGGCACCTGGCTGGTGGAATGAACTTCCCCTAGATGTCTGAACAGCTGAGTCACCAGCTGTGTTCTAAAGACCTACTTAAACTTAGAAACCTTGTGTCTCTGTGCTTTATATTATTTTGCTATATTTCCTCCCCAAAAGAGTTTTTAGACTGATGTTATTCTTAGTTTATGACCCAGTGAACCTGTACCAGTATGTATTTATTGACTGAGGCTTCAAAGCCCTTCTGAAGGTTGCTCCAGATATGAAGATCTGCCATAAATGTAAATTTAAATAATTAATATGTGTGTCATATTACCTTAACTATGAATGTAAGAATTCTTAAACAAATTTAGGCGGATTTTCAGGATTTTTAGCTGGAATTCCAAAACTGAGAATGCTCAGTATGTGTGTTTTATTTTTTTATTTCACCATGTTCATCTTAGTTGCGAAACTCAGTCTGTTTGTTGCCATGTGCCGTGCCACAGTTCTGACTGTAACTCTGAGTGTGATTAGACACTGACATGAAATATGTATTGCAGCAAATGTGCACTGGTAATGACAGAATTTCTATACCACAGTGCAAGCACTTTTTTATTAGCTTTAAAAGATAACAAAAATAACTGTAAGAGGATCTCCTTTGGGAGCCGGTATGCGATAAAAAGCAAAAACAAAACATTCCTGCATAAAATTCTACACTGCATACAAAATGATATCACAGACAAAAATAAATCATTATAGTAAAAGAGTGGAAAAAAATCCTAATGTAGTCTTACAGAAGCGTACAGTTGACTGTGGAATTTATATTAGTTATAGCTTACATCTTGTCTGCTTGCTCTACCATCTGCCTGCATTTCTTCTTCACTTGTCACCACTGTGGGGAGCTGTCGATTAGCTCATTTATTAATCAACTAGTCTGTGGAACTCTCATGCTACTCAGTGCTGGTTAACACACTTCTAAGGTTCAGCTATATAAAGATAGATTGCTGGGACATTCATATTAGTCTTATTTTTTAACTCTTTTTCTCCCAGAAGGAAAAAAAAATGGAAGTTTTGTTGTGTTCATGTTCAGAATTCAAAGTCTTTGTCACATCTCACTCCACAGTGGTGGTTAATATGAAGCTCGTATGAAAGCAGACACTCAAGGCTTTAAGAATTTACAGTTTGTCATAAGTACTTCTGTTTTTCCCTAGTCTATCAAAGGCAATATATTCATAGAAAAGGTCCAAAAATGATTTTTTTTCCCACATAAATGTTCAAAGTCAATGTCGATATCAGACCTATTTCTGCTTTCTGAGATGCTCCAAGTGCTTGTTCATAAGCATGGAAATATGAAGGTGTTTATCTTCAACCACTAATATTTCATGTAAGGTTATCCAACAGAGGGAAAAAACACACGTCTGAAACACATTGAAAGCCAACAGAGTCCTGACTGATTTTATATCAGACTCACAGCCAGAAAATCATTCATTTCTTTATACTGAAAATGTCTGATAAGTCGATTTCCATTCCACCAGTGGAATGGATTGCCAGCGTACTGGTAAAAAAAAAACTTTTTTCCAGTGAAAAAAAATGTACCTACTCTTACATTTTTGTCGTAATTGGTGGATAGATGGATGCAGGTTTGGATTCCTTTTGGGTAGAAACAACCAAAGTAGACAATCCAAAGACTCTAGACAATTCTTAAAACAATGGTCAAGCAATGACAAATTGAGGTTAACTTCACAGGTTAAGTCAGAAGACAGAAGAACAGACAGATTTAACTATCTACCACTAGTCTGTGTACAATTGTGATGTGGTGTCTGTTAGGAGAGAAAAACAAAACGCAAAAAAAATCATGACATCGGTGTCAAAGGTCTCTTTGGCTCGAAGAGTAAATTCAATCGAATTTTATTGTTATAGCACTTTTAACAACAGACAGTGTGACAAAGCAAGGGCTCAGGGGTCAACAGTGGCAAAGAAAACCTCCCTGAGACATGGAAGGAAGAGTCAAGAGTTCCTTAAGAGGAAGCAGTATAGAGGAGTAAAAGATTCAAGTGGTAATAAGTGGTTATTAGGTTTAACTCTAAGCTACAATTGAGATCATGCCGCAAAGGAGAAGAAACTGTTTCGAGATCCATGCAGGACCAAACACAGCAGCAGGAGGTGAGTCATATGTGCAGAAGAAAGTTATCAGAGAGAATCAGACAGATCTAGACACAAGACCTAAGAAGCCACAGCAACAGATGTAATAAATTGTTTCAGTAATGAGGGTAGTGGTTAACATGTTTGCCTTGCCTTTCCCTGGTTGTTGGTTCGACTTCAGCCTGAGTGTGTAGAGTTTTCATGTTCTTCCTGTGTTTCAGGGGTTTCCTCCTGGTACTTCCTGTGCTTTGGGGGTTTCCTCCACCAGTCCAAAGACATGTGTTGTCGACTACCTGGCAATGCTTAATTGTTTGTAGTGTCTACAATTGTGCCCTACTTTGGGTTGGCACCACATCCATCCATCCATCAATCCGTCCATCCATCAATCCATCCATCCATCCATTCAGGGTGTCCTCTGCCTCGTGCCTCAAGTCTCCTTGAAAAGGCCCAAGGCTTCCTGCAACTTGTGTCGAAAAACTGGTACAGAAAACAGATGAATGGAAATGGTTTCAACCATCATACATTTTGTAGTTATAGAAAAGAAAAGTCATGTGGTACATTTTGGCAGCGAAACTCTGACATTCAAATAGAACAGCACCAAACCCCTGATAGAAGCCATCAGTTTCAACTATAAATGGCAGGCTGGGGTTAAAATGCTTAAGGAAGGGTGCTGTGGTAAATGTCAGGAATCTCAGACAGCCCTGGGTGTTCAGTCATGTGCAGGATATAGTGACTGCGCTAATGTTTCAAATAAACCATCTGTAGAAATTAGCGATGCCTTTTAAAAAGCTTTCTTTTTGACATTTTTGGTACATTGTCTGGTTTCTGGCTGCCTGGACCTTGTTATAATCCATGCAAACGCCCTCCTTACATACAATGTATCTCAGGAAAGTTAATTGGGTTGCATCAACCTCACATTTCCAGCCTTAACAAGACAGCTGCTGGTTGTTTGCCTCTGCAGGCATGGTGGCCATGTTGTTTCAGGGAAGCAGAGTATATAGAGTATGTCATCACTATGTAATAAACTTGCCAAGCATGTCTCAGGACATTATTTACAAACAGCTGTAGTGTGAAGGGTCATTGACAAGGTCATACAGCATTACTTAGTAGTTGTAGTGATGCTAAAGAATTGAAGTGGAGCTAAAGGCTGTCTTCCACTTGAGACCTTCAAAAATGTGTATTAGGACACAAGAATTATTGAGATCATCCTTTGTGAAAATGGTTGCTGACGTTAAATGCTCTTAGGCTGAGAGTTCAAGTGGTATTGATACTTGATGGTGATCTAATTCAGATCATAATAATCCATGCAGACATGAAGACCCTGGCTTTTTCTTTGCATTAAAAAGAAACTTGCTGATTCTTGCATTCATTTTTTTATGTTTTCAAAACAAATGCAGATTATGTACAATTGCTGCTCTCTGAAATCATCATAATTAGGTGAACTTAGTGTAAAGAAATTAGCTTAGTAATTAGCTTTGCTATTATAGTCTGGTCATTTAAACAACAATTTGGTGCTCCAAGGCTTTTGGGAAACACAACTCAGTCTGTGGGGTATTTGTGAACATTATTACAACCCAGTCTAGGTTGTCCATCAGATCTACTAGCACTGCTCGACTGGTCCCACCATCTCTTAGGGTACTATATAAATATACATCTAGACTCTTCTCTGTTCTGGGACCGAGGTGGGGGAATGAACTTCCCCTAATTGTCCAAACAGCTGAGTCACTGGTCGTCTTCAAAAGATGGACGAAGACCTACCTCTTCTTGAACACCCAACATAGGTTTTTAGAAGGTATTCTAAGTCTGTGACCTATTAAACCAGTGTTAATGTATTCATTGATAGAGACTTTAAAGCACTTGTGTACGCTGCTCTGGATAAGAGCATCTGCCAAATGCCAGAAATGTAAATGTAAATGTAAATATGTACCACACAACAGATCCAGGGAAATCGTTACAGCAGACCAAGGACAACGTAACAAACAGAAAATCAATGCTGTTAGGGACCAACTGAACTCCACCAAAAATGTTCTTCTTAACCTGCCTTAAACAAAATCCTACTCCCAACGTAAATGGGATAAAATCACACCCTGGTGAATATATACATCAATATTTAGAAAAAACCTAGCGAGTGAAAGAATCAAATCTAGTTACAAAAACAAGGACAGATCAAGCTTGCAGACAGGATATGTAAAGATCCAGACCAGAGTTAACACAACCGGACAAGCGAGCAAAACCACAAATGCAACCAAGCGAGCATCAGCAATTTAAAGCTGCTGGTACTGGCTTTCGTCCCAGCTTTATACCGTCACCCAAAGATGACCTCATCAAGAGGCAATAGTTGGCCGATGAGCAGCAGCTGTGGAGCCGTGGAGCCTGGACTGGATACAGAGTGGACAGACCTGCACAGATTAAACACAACCACACACAAAATATGATACATACCCGTGTTGTAACAACATGCAAGATAAAAATGGTGATTGTGCCATTTGTGTGGTTGAAGCTGAAAGCGAGTCTTTAGCTAAATACTATGTGTCTGAAGGGTAACTACTATTTACATTGGCTCTGAGCTTCATGGATTGTTGTGGTGTAGTGTTTATTTCTGCGGAAGTGCACAAGCAATTCTCCAAATGCCCGAAGGAGATGCATAAATAAACGCAAGTATAATCATTTCTGAAAAATTTTTAGGTATGATACGTTCTGTGCTGAAAAATCAGACTGAAAATTGTGCAGCGTATAGCCGGCTTGAGACCCTGACTCATGAGGCAACCAGATCTTGAGGTCATTTCCATTTCAGGCTCACCTTTAGCTTGTAGAAAGTGCACTTGATGCTAGTTTTGAATTTTTAGTCATTAAGTAAGCATTCCGCCTACTCGCTACTGTAGCTGGGTTAAACAGAACTATAAAGAAAATTCCTTCTCTTGTTCCAATGATGCAAATATTAGTAATGTTCTAATCCTGAATATATACTAAAACTTCATTCCCAGTGGTCTGATATCTGTTATTATGGATTTGAGACAAGCTTTCAGACTGGAGACTGAAAAACAGATCATTACCTTGATAATTTAGCCTAGAGATCGTTGTGTACGTTCACTTAATTCATTGTATTCAGCATTGTGATTAGAGTTTATCAGATGTTCTTTTCTGTTCTTTGGAGACATGGGCATATAGTTAGAATCTTTAGCAGTGTTTGTAGACTTTCGCTCAATGAAGATGGGCACATTTACGGACATAAAGCACTCATTCTGTCACAGTACGAAGAGCCTTTTGACGGCTAAAATGAATTAACTGCTGCTGACCTTGTACAGAGAATGGAGGAGAGAAAAGCCTGAGGTATTGCTCTCACTACTGCATTGTAGAAGGTTTATTCAACAGAAAAGTGTGGGATGAAATAGTCTATTGGATCTTTTATAAAAGGCCTGCATGAGCTGTCAGTAATTAGTAAAAATAATGCAAAAAAAAGAGTCTAAAATGTACAACAACAATACTGATGTAGTGTTCAGACTCAAAAGCAGATAATGGTTCATAGGTAATAAATACTGTTGTAGAAGTCTGTATAAAGAGATGACAAGGTTTGTAACAAGAAAATAAAGGTTAATAATAATAATAATAATAATAATAATAATAATAATAATAATAATAATAATAATAATAATAATAATAATATTAATAATAAAAAATAAAAAACAAAGCCGAATGAATGAATGAATAAATGAATAAATAAATAAATAAATAAATAAATAAATAAATTGCCACAAATCCCCTAGCTTCAAGTTGCATGTATCCACAGCCTTAATTCTGAGGGATGTTACTTTTACATTTTATTTTTATTTTTATTTATTTTATTTTTTTTTTATTAAAAATAATTTTTTTTTAGTCACTCCTTAAATATCTAAAACCTGTCAGGCAATTATTTTAGTTGTAAAATAAATCATGGTTAAATCAAAGTGAAAATAATTCTCTCTCTCTCTCTCTCTCTCTCTCTCTCTCTCTCTCTCTCGTAATGAACTAACCACTAACTAATTTAGTTTAGATCTTCTCCGTCCCAATTGTAAGGACTGCACATTAAAGACTGCTCACTTTAATCACACAACCATGTAGTAAAACAGATAATGCTCCACCAATGTTCAAATGTAACTAACTAAAATGAATAAACTATGATATTATTGTTTTGCATTATTGTTTCTAAGATTTATTGTTGCCTTGTTGGAAGAGGAATTTTTTGATGGTAACAGGATTTGGTTTATCATCAGGAGTTCCGTCAGGCTGTCTAAAAGTCCCAAGGCAACACGTCTGTTCATTTGTTGAGCGCTCCACAGCAAACAGACAAAGAAAACTCGAATTTTATAACATCTGTGGATAGACACTTCATTACTTTTAAAGATGACTTGCAGCTTTTGTTCATATCATCAATGTTTCCTTTTATACTTCAGCTATTTTTGCGCTATAATAGTCAGACTTTTGATGCATCACTAGGGGACCTGAACAAACGGGCCTTAAGATGGATTATTTGTTATTCAGAACGGTCAGAAGAGATTATTTCTCTTAAATTAATGCAGCCTCTCCCAGAGAGTTGTGTCAGGTAAAATTTCCTCCAAATTTCCTCTCCACTTGAGCTCATATAATTATTAATATGCCGCAGATGAGACCTTGTCATATAATCAACTGTTCAAACTAGTCAACAGTTTCATTGTTGAGATTGTGATAAATATTAGATTTTGGCATCCCATCAAAGATTACCAGCCACTTTACCAGAATAAAATCATGTACATGTGTTATAAAGTGCAGTAAGTGATTGTGTAGTGTAAAGTGTGTACAGTTATGTAGTGTTTCTTGCTGTGGTGCCGGTACATGCTGAGCTAACAGAGCTTTGGATGGAATACGCACAGTTAAGTGATCTGTTTAAAAGGGAAAATAAATGCTTGTTATCTAGAAATTTAAAATGAAAATAAACCAAGTGAAAAGAAAATTAGTACAATGGCTGAGAAGTGCAAAACAAAATAACAAATCCAAAAACAAAATAACAAAAAAGCCAAAAAACAAATTCTTTTCTGATTTATTTTGTTTCCTGTTTTTTTTCTGGTTTGTTATTTTGTTTTTGGGTTTGTTATTTTGTTTTCTCATTTGTTTTTTTCTGATTTGTTATTTTGTTTTTGGGTTTGTTATTTTGTTTTCTCATTTGTTTTTTTCTGATTTGTTATTTTGTTTTCTCATTTGTTTTTTTCTGACTTGTTATTTTGTTTTGGGGTTTGTTATTTTGTTTTTAGATTAATTTTGTTTTCTGATTTGTTATTTTGTTTTCTGATTTGTTTTTGTTTTCGTTTGTTCTCTGATTTGTTTTTAGATTTGTTATTTTGTTTTGGATTTGTTATTTTGCTTTGGATTTCTTATTTTGTTTTCTGATTAGGTTTTTTTTTCTGATTTGTTATTTTGTTTTCAGATTTTTTTTGTTTTCTGATATTTTTTGTTTGCTTTTTGATTTATTTTATTTTCTGATTTGTTGTTTTTTGTATTTGTTTTCTGATTTGTTATTTTGTATTTTGGTTTATGTTGCTTTGCACTTCTTGGCCACCATACTAAAGTATTCTGGACTAAAATTATTATGTAATTTTATGTAATGCTGCTGAAACACATCTGTAGTAGGTATTTTTATTCAGACGATCTATCTGTGATGTGTTTTACACTTGGTCTAACAGTAGATGGACCGAGACAGATAGTTACAGATTTAATAATACAGTGGAAAAAGGACCAAAAATTCCAGATGCACAGGTCATGTGATTACCAAACAGCATGGACTCGGGCAAGAGAGGGCAAGGATGAGAAAACAATAAACAAGGTCAGAAAAACAATCAACAAACAAAGACTTGGTAATTTGGTAGAATAACACAGAGTGTATACTTGATTTCATGATGCTGTGATTGTGAGGCGGTTTTAAGGGTTAGTGAGAGTGAGAGTGCGATTAGGAAGAGGTGAAGGTGAAAAAGGGAAGTGAGGATGCAGTCTTGGAAACGGAGTCCGATGATGAATCTTGCGAGCTGGAGGTGATAACCTGACACTTGGCCAGTGCTTGTTTTTGTTTTCGTTTTGATATGTGCTAACAGAAATGATCTATTTGTCTTCTAATACATTATGTAACATAATCTTTACCAACATCATGTCCTTCACTTCAGATGGGATATACTTCCTGGGTTTGTTTCTCCAGAAGCTTAATTAAACACAGCATCATTTTTCCGGATACATATATACAATAGGAATAAGCTCCCACAGATAATTACATTACCCATATGAATAATTCCTTCATAACAGGTCTTAAGACTAAAACTAAATTACAGTTAGCTGTCAGAATGAACGCCGGGGTGTATCTGTGTCGCTGTATCTATAGTTCTTCCCTGTCGTATCGGTCTGTATAAGAGTTGCTGCACAAACAAACGGCGTCACTTGCAATTACGCTTCTATTTCAGAAGCAAACAAAGGCATAATTTGTGTTCGGTCATAATGACAGGCTCAGTAATGACTAGTAATTAACACTGCAATATCGTTAACGCAAGCTTTGTTTCAGCTAAGTGTTTCAACACCAATTCTCCCCCTGTACTGTGCTTTTTATTGTATTATTATTCTTTGAATGGCATGTAGAATGGGGCTCAGTCTGATACATTTTCATACTACACACACGCACATACACACACACACACACACACACACATGCACACAGAGACACACACACTGCAGTGCGGGTTCATTTAGCCTGCTGAAAAATGAAAAGACATCAAATGAGACAATGCACTGCTAATTGCATATTCGCATTGGCCACTAATTACTGCTGATTGTGTTGGTTGTGTAATTAAGGACACTGTTGGATGCGAACATTAGGTTTTGGCAAAGAAACCCCCCTCCCATTTAACATTCTTTCTCTCTCTCTCTCTCTCTCTCTCTCTCTCTCTCTCTCTGTCCAACACTGAGTGTGTTTAAATGTGTGAGCATTTTTGGAAATGATTGTGCCAAATAGGATTAAGATTATAAAATGTGATTGAAAAACATTTTTTTTACAATTCTTTATTTGCAGAGGAAAATCTTTAGTGGGCTGCCCAAGCAGTTTCTTAATGCTGCCTGGGCAAAAGAAAACACTCTCAGGAATAATTCATATTCATATATGTACATGAATTATTCCTGAGGGTTTTTTTTGGGCATTTTTTATTTAATACATGCTATAAAGTATTATGTACAGGATATATGTTGTATTACATCATGTAAGAGAGGATTCCACGTTACTAGTTCACTTATGTTAACACATCTATAAGCAGTTGTCCCCTCAATGGTGTTTATTTCTCCCTTTTGGAGTGAACAAGATAAAAATACACATCTTGAGGGTATTTCCCAGACTTCCCCACACTGAATGTCGCACAAAGTTTCCCCACAGAATCTTCATCATATTAATAGTTTAGAAGAAGAAGGCTTTATTATTATCACATATACATTACAGTGAAATTTGTTCTTTGCATAGCCCAAATTTGGAAGATGGGGTCAGAGATGATACAGCACCCTTTGAGTGGAAAGGGTTAAGGGCCTTGCCTAGGGGCCGAGAAGAGGCTTGGCAGTGCTGGCGCTTGAACCCCAACCTACTGAACACCAACACAGCTCCTTAACCATTTGAGCTACTATTGCCCCACAGTCTTTTTGTCTAACTTGCTCATCTGCCATACAACTACCGACAGAGCCGCTGTTATATAACATGAATCAACACTTTTTGTAAAAATTTGAATTAATACAACAGCACTGTGTTATAAATGTCTATATACAGGCATCTCAGTTTTCTACTTCATGGTATGTTTTTTTTAGATGATATGTCCCTGTACTTGATATGATTATTACACCTAAATAGCTTAAAAAAAAAAAAAAAAATTAAAGGTACTAAACTGAACTGTCCTCAAATGAACCAATGTACCTAGTACCTCATGATTTGGCAACCCAATGGAATTATTGAATTCATTCTCAACAGGTTGAATTAGCATCCGCACTTTAAACACAGCCATTTTGTCAAGAAACATTACTCACAAAACAAAGATTAATCACAAAAATATGACATTAACATATACAGACATTCTCTTTATATAGAATGCTAATTTTTTTGAGAAACACTCACCAACACTTCATTAAGCACAAATTTTCCGATTAAATCACAATGCGTTCATGTGGAAAACATCTGCCTTCCTACAGTGTCATTAAAAAGAGGTTGTGTAGACATACCGTGTAAATGTAGAACAGTCAAACATCCTGAGGGTTCAGCTGTGTACATTAAATGAGTTTTAATCACAACATTTTCTAGTGATTATAGTGGTTATACAGTCAGTTGCACAATTTGGTGGCTTGATGACATGAAGATGAGCTCAAGCTGTCATTCAGCAACAAGTACATTTGTAAAAGGTTATGACGGATATACTGTTTGAACATTTACGTTCATAGGGTAGAAGACAATAGGGTAGAATAAGAATAATGTTTGCTTGACTAGTCAATTCATGTCATGTGACTTTGACGTTTCAACATTATACAGCTTGTACATTGCACAATGAAACAAAACAACATTCCTAAAGGACCATGATGTGACATAAAACAACATAGGACTACATAAGATACTATGCAAGAACTAAATAAGCGCAAAATATAGACTTTATGGATGTGCAAACATATGCAAACGGTACAATGCATACTAAAATAGATCAGTAAGCACTGTTATAGGCAGTGCAGAGCAAACTAGTACAGATTTCTAGTGAGGAAAAGTGTCAGGTGTAGCAGGTAGTACAAAAAGATACAGTATATAGAGCAATATAATAATAAATATGCTGTGAAAGTAAATTAACATATTATGACTTGTATGGTATTTAGCATATATTTAAGCTTATGGATATAATTGTTATTTGGGTAGCAGCCAGCTATTATTTATAGTAGAGGCAACAAATAAATTCTTCTGTATTTTTTAATTACAGTCTTAGTAACAAAAATGCAGGTAGTCAAAGCGCAGTGCTTTATTGTTGGTGTTTTGGTGACAATTTAAGAAAGAAATTTGCAAAGAGAGTGTCATGGTATTCATTTGAGATTGTGTGTGTATAGGGTGAAGGCTCTGGGGGTTTCAGTCCAGTCTCTGGGTATTAAGGAGTCTGATGATTTGGTAAGTTTTACAAGACTTCAGCAAGGTGAAGAGTTTGTGTGAGGGTTTTGTGTGGTCATCCACAATAATGTTGGTTTTGCAAATGTATCATGTGGTATAGATTTGTTATGGAGAGAAGAAAGACCATGATGTTCTCCCCCTGTGTAGCTGAGCAGTCTAAGGTGCTGGATTAAGACTCCAGTCTCTTCAGGGGTATGGGTTTGACTCCCACCACTGCCAGGAGGTTTTTTGGTAGCTCTGAGTGGTTTGTTGGCTTTCACCGTTGGGCCCTTGAGCAAGGCTCCCAAACCTTCCTTCCTCAGGGGGCTGCATCACGGCTGACCCTGCGCTCTGACCCCAACCCTCCAAGCATGGGATATGTGAAGGAAGAATTTTACTGTGCAGTTATGTATATGTGACTTAACTTGCAATCCAAGATGACGCATTTTCTAAAGCAGGTACTGAAGCAGCTGTTCAGTATAGTCCTTCTGTAGAATGTGGTGAGAATGGGTACCTTTGCAGAAAGTTGAGATGCTGCTGGGATTTCTTGGCTATGTAGCAGGTATAAAGGGATAAGCTGAGGTTATACAGCAGGTGAAGCGCAAGCAATTTGGTGCTCTTCACCATCTCCATGGGGGAGCCGTTGATGCTCAGTGGATGGTGGTCAGTCTGTGTTTTCCTGATGTCAACAACCATCTCTTTTGTTTTCTTCATGTTTAGAGACAGATTGTTCAAGCTCACTGTTCCTGTCTGGTGTTGAGGAATGATAATGTTGAATGCCAAAATGGTGTCTATGAACAGCATTTGAATACACATGTCCTGTTTGCACAGGTGGGTTTGGACCAGATAGAGGGTATTGGTAATTCCATAGTCTGTTGAATGGTTGGGATGATACACAGTGTGGAGGGCAGCAGGGTCTTAATGTACCACATGATAAACCTCTTGAAATGCTTCATGATAATGGATGTGTGGGTGAGGAATGGTTATCGTTGAGGCAGGACACCGAAGAATTCTTTGGCACATGGATGATGCATTGGGGCCTTGAGGCATGTTAGAATGATGGTATTCCAACTGTATAATGATGGCCCTTGCACTGCACCATGCTCCTTCATATCTACAAGCACTGCTCAGCTGGTTCCATCATTTCTCAGGGTACAAGGTAGGTATACATCAAGACTCTTTCCTGTCCTGGCAATGAGGTGGTGGAACAAATGTCTCCTAAATGCCCAAACAGCTGAGTGTCTTCAAACAATGGCTGAAGACGTACCTCTTCTGGACATTTTTTTTTTCCTGATTGATTTATGTATTTAATAAAATTGTGCTATATGTCAATGCCAAACAGAGCTTAGACTGATGGCATCCTCAGTCTGTGACCTAGTGAACCAGTGCAGATGTATTCATTGATAGAGACTTCAAAGCACTTTTGTACGTCCCTCTGGATAAGGGCGCCTGCCAAATGCCATAAATGTAAATGAACCAGTCAGAACCAGTTTGGGGCATCTGATGAACAGCCTGTATGCTGGGATTAGCACAACAGAGACATGGTCTAAGGGTCTAAGGGATATGCTGTGATGTTTGTGTAAATAAGATCCAGCCTGTTCCCCCTGTCATTCTAAAGTCCACATTCTTGTGGAATTTGGGAAGCACTGACTTGAGATTTGCATTGTTGAAAATCTCTGGTGACAATAAACAGTCGATCACTGTGCATGTCAGTTAACAGAGTGCCTCCTTAGCATAAGCGCTGGGGGGAATGTACACTCCAACTATGAGGACAGTGTTGAATTTCTGTGGTAAATAAAATAAGCTGCCAAACTAAGAGATGCTGGGCAGAAAGTCCTGCCAAACCCAAGTGTCTTACACCAGTGAGACATCAGTCATGGTGGTCATGTGGCCTAGTGAATAAAGAGTGTGCTTTATACACATTCACAGTTGGCTGATTATGACAAAATGTTTGTGATAGTGAATTTGATGATGGCAAGCCGTTTGAGATGCCTTGTATAGTTAATAGGGTGCATTGTTTGAGACCACAGTGAAGTAATAAACAAATGGTGAGACATTTGTGAGGGTGTTTATGATCCTATATAGTTACCAGGGTGTGCCATTTTGGACACATCCAAAGTGGACTGATGATGTAGCCTGTGTAGTGAATAAGGTGTGCTTTGGAAAACATCTACAATGTTGTAAAGACAGTGAGGTACTTATGATGTGGCCTGCATCGTGATTAGAAAGAGCAGTTTTGGGACCACAGCAGACTAATGATAATGGAATGCTTGTGATAGATTTATGTGGTCTATGTATTGAACAAGCTAAATGATTATGTGGTTTGGGACTGAAGTGTGCAATCTGCAGAGAACTGATGATAATAGTGTCTGGCTTCCACATGTCCACACTGTATTCATGATGTTAAGACGTTTATGACGGTGCTTTTGAGACTATATACTCAGCAAGGTGTGTTGGGACACAGCAACAGTGGACTGATGGTGTTTATGTAACCTATATAGTGGGTAAAACTGGTGGTATGGAGCACAATAAACTAATGCCAGTGAAATGTGGACAATGGTGTTTATGTGGCCTATTTTGTGAATAGAGTACAGTAGGATCTCAGCATACAAATTTAAGTCGTTCTGGAGGCCTCGGAGTTCTTAAGGGCAAAAATTTGTATTGTGATATGAATTTTCTCCATAAGAAATAATGTAAATGCAGATAATCCGTTCCAGCCACCCAAAAATATTACTAATATTCCCAACACGAAGTGTATGTAAACTGTATGGCTGCTTACAAAGAACTGACCCAAGCCAAGCATTCCATATCAAGGAACTCATCCTCACAGGAAGTCGTACCACGAAGCTTGGACTAAAAATAGAACAGACCGCCCATGCCACCAATCTTTCAATCGGTATTGTGGGTTGACTCTTCTGAAACAGCTTTCACTGACTGTAAAAAAATTCATAAAATTTGTACTCTTGCTTTGGTTGGCTTCGCTTGGCTTTCCACTGACGCAAACAAGTTTTGAACGGCTCCCGGACATATGTGCTGGTGTTCGGTTCGGTTCGTTCATATGCCCAAAATGCTTTATATGCCGATGCAAATTTCTCGCAAAATTTAAATTCTTAAGGTGAAAATTCGTAAGGGAGGGCATTCATATGCTGAGGTTCCATGGTATACAGTTTGGGATTAGGACAGTATGATGACTTCATGTGGACTATGTAAAGAACAGGAAGCATGTTTAGGACACATCCACAGTGGACTAATTGTGACAAAATGCTTCTAGCCCTATGTAGTAAATTGGTTTGAGATGCATCCACAGGTTGTTGATTATGGTGAGGTATTTTTGGTGGCTAATTAGGGGTTTCACACTACTGTACCGAAAGGGGTTCAATACTTTTTACATACTGAAATTTTACATATTTTGCAAACTATATTGATTTTCCACATCCTCAGTCTAATCAGCTATTTTGTGTAGATTCATATTTAATTCATGTTTTACAAAATATTTATGTGAAACACCTCCACAGGGTGTCGAGACATTTGTGGAGGCATTTTTTTTTGGTGACTCATTTTGTGTCATAAATAAGTGTACTACACAGAGTTAGCGATCCTCCAGTGTAGGAAACACGGAGTAAGAAGACCTAAGACGACTGTAAGCAGATTCAGCTCTGCCCACTCTGATTCTGCAGAGTTATTCCAGTGGGATTTATTATCTGTATTTAACAGTAAGTGCAATGGACTTTCTTTGGAACTTCTGCTCATTTCTCTAGGTTTATTTCTGACATACGATGAAACAGACATCTGATTCAATCATAAGCACTGTTGTTCCAAAGCTCGTCAGCACTAATAGCCCATACTTTTACAGAGAGTGTGATACAAACATTGGATACAGACCTGCCAATACCATCCTTCATCCCTCACTCGCTGATTGCATGTTTTCAGGCTGCACTTTGCTTAAAACCTTGACTATCTGCCAAACAGTCACGGATGGACGGATGCGTTATTTGAAATGGGCAACACGCTGACTTGTAAAAGCATTTTTGATGATAGACATTGAAAAATCGTAGCCTAATATATTTTTTAAGCCGTATGGCCTTATAAAATAAGCAGGAGATGTTTTATCAGCGGCCCACTTCTGCTCTGTCAATTTCTGTTAGGCTGCTTGTCACACATTTTTGGCAGTTTCATCAGAGTTACACACAAGTGTTACATACATCTACCAAACTTTTCGAAGGATAAATTAGACATGTCATCATTTTTCACCAAGTTTTTTTTTTTTTTTCTACAGATGGCTGGAAATGTGTGAAAGGCTTGATTTTGCTGACAATCTGTTGATGATCTCTTAATTATCAGAGTGGTTTCCCTCTGTTCCCGTCTGTTTCCCTCGAGTTAAGTCAAGCTATGACACTTTTCCAACTTTCTACGACTCTTCACATTAATAACAAGCGGATTCAAAAAATAGATATGTCCATTAAATCTAGCTTCATTTTGTTTTCTTTAGTACTCAGAGGCTTTATCTGAGATCATTCAATAGTAGACTTTAATTTGTTAATGTTACTGATTGTGTCTGGCAAGGACTGCTGCAGTGAAGACATCCACGGCACCGAACATTCTGGAAGACAAATTTAATTTGCAAATGCCTTCTGTTAAGTGCCGTGAGGACGGCAGATTTTACACCAACACCACAGCGCTGAGCATCCATCCTCCTCCTTTTATGACATCCAATAATAATAAAAGGGATATAGAGATATATACACACATCCACACCCACTGTTCACCCCTATGAACTTTCGTTCACATTTTATCACCTGGTTCAATGTATGAAATCCAGTTTGTTTTGCCCAAAGACATGACTTAAAATATGCAGAAATACAAATATGCAGAAAAAACCTCCACTCAGACCATGTAAACATTTTGGCCTTGAGACAAAGCTTGGCAGAAACCCACCACTGCTCATCATCCGAGAAACTCCATCCCAGAGTGATGCATGGTGGTGGTAGCATTATGTTGAGAGGTGTTTCTCTGACTAATTGCCTTCTTACCCAGGCTTTCGGTGGAGGCTTTCATCCTCTAGGTATTTACCTCTCCATATGTTTTAATAAAGTACTTAATGTTGATCTCTTGGATGTTCAAAGTTTGGCTGATACTTTTCCAGAACTTTGTCCTGAACTTGTTTTTGCTATCGTCTTAATCTTCATGATGCTATTAGTTTCGCTAACAATCTCTAGGGCCTACCCGGAATAGGAGGGTTTATGTATGCTGAGTTCATGTGGCTCTTTAATTGCTCACAGGAAGAATCCATTGCACTAATTATGTCACATCTGATGGCTTGATGACTGGTTGAGAACTAAGCAGAACTAATTTAAGAGTTTCACTCCAAAGTAGGGGAGGGGTGAATTCTTACACAGCCATAACTTTTATTGGTAAATACTTGGTGCATAGTATATTGATTTTCCCCAACTTTATTTTTATGGGCTGTTTTGAGTAGATTCATGACATGCAATCTCAATCGAATCCATTTTAGTTTCAGGTTGTAACATTACACAATGTGGAAAAAAAATTCAAGGGGGTGAATAATTATGCAAGGCACCGTAAAAGCCCTACAATGAGAAATGGGATTGTGATCTTGCAGACCTCCCGTGTGTGTGTGCAAATGAGGACTGCCAAACCACAAGTGCACCCTCTGGGTCAAAACCAATCAATCGTTTCTCCTGTGTGTGTATGTTTATATTGCTCTTTTATATGAGCAACAGTTTCCACAATGCTCTTTTAGCACTGTATAATATCAACACTGGGCATATAAGGTTATATTTGACCTCGAGCAATATACAGGAACATTATGCCGAGATACAATGGATCACTCTCATTACAATCTCATCTATCTCTGTTTGTTATCCACAGTAATTTGCCTTAATTAGATCTCTCTCTCTGGAAAGCCAAAGTCCATCCCAGAGGATTCACTCTGATTAATAAGACGTGGCCAATGCCTCTCTCTCTCTCTCTCTCTCGCTCTCCCTCCCTCTCTCTCTCTCTCTCTCTCTCTCCCTCCCTCCCTCTCTCTCTCTCTCTCTCTCTCTCTCTCTCACTTTGCTCTTTCTGATGGTGTCACATCCATAATTAGAAATCTCATTATTGAGAATCTACAGTCAACTGTGCACCAAAGTCCCTGATCGTAATGAGATAGTCTAATATGAGAGCAAAGGTAGAAGGGGGCAATGATTCTTGACCATTTCCTTCTGTGTCTATATTAGAAAAAGACATTCTTCTCCATCCGGAAGGAGCTTAATGACTTCATTTGGTTTCATTTTACAGAATGGACATTGGCTTGTTCACTCAATAGAGATCCATAAACTAATACTCTACTGTATGGATTATAAAATTATTCATGTCCCAAAGAGAGGGAATTTATAGACATCAGTGATTCTGTTGCCTTATGCAACATTTTGATTTTCAGAGACACTTCATATTGTATATTGGATGAGATGAAAAGTGACTTTTCTGTGTTTTGAAGGCATCTTTTAGTATTTGATAAGTAAGGTTAATAATTAATTAAAAGGTTAATAATATTATTTAATAATAGGTTTAAAAGATTTAGTCCTCATATATTCACAGCAATCTGACCACAAATAGCTAGAACTGGAAAGTGTTTCTCCTACAGAAAACGTACAGCTTTAGCTCTGACTGTAACAATGCACTGACACTGGAGACTCCTTCCACAAAGTTCCCTCTGTCATTTTTTAATCTAGTTATTAGTTTTTAGTTAATGTGGATCATTTGCCTTAGTCCCTGTTGAGGTTGTTATAGAAATATTTAAAAATTGGTATGAGCAATATATTAACATAGACCTGTAAACGGAGGCAAATCCCAGGGAGGACAAAGCAAGGGGCCTTGTGGCATTTTCCATCTATCTATTTTCTGTAGCACTTATCCTACACAGGGTCTGAAGCCTGAGGTCTATCCCAGGGGACTCGGGGTAACAAGGAGGGGGACACCCTAGATGAGGTGCCAAAACATTGCAGGGCACAATGACACACATTCACCATTTTTTCCTCTTTATTGCTGTTATATTACCAAGATACCTTTATAAGAGATAACTGAAGATCTAAAAGTGTTAGGATTATTAGGTCTTTTATATGCTAGTTTGATAAGTTTCCTAATTAGTCATTTTAGGCCACAAATCTTTAGTTTTATGCTAGTTTTTAACCAAGTACCAACTCCTAGAGTTGTCTAACTCACATTGCACATGGGACGTTTTGGAAGTTTTGAAACTTTCCTGTAGCTAGTACTGTCAAAGCTGCTGATAAACAAAGCTGCTTAATCAGAAACAAGAAACAGCATCTGTGCTCATGCTGATATTTCTGTACTTCAGTCTAGTACAGGACAAAGCAGGTGCAGTTTCTTTGATATAACTTTGGACTCTAAATTCGAAGCCAAGCATTTTGCGCTGTAGGTCAGAATTTAAACTCTGGTCTCATCTGGCTGAGATTAATGCACTACACGGTGCTCCTAATTTTCCAATGTAGGGGCTAGAGAGTAGGAAGTCATTTCAGTGCATTGTAACGCGCCACTGGCCAGATTAAATCTGATATCCGCAGAGATTCGTTTCCTTTTTCAGTATTACCACGAAGATGAGTAATGGAGCATGGGGGAGATAGGGGAGGTCACGACACTCGTTTCTTCTCAAAGCACAAAGTCTCTGAAGACAGACAGAACACAAAAGCGGGTCAAAAAGTCTCCGCCGCAGAGAGAGAGAACATGCGGAACCAGGTCAGAAAGGTCGTGTATACAGTGAAAAAGCCTTGTAATTACGCTTCACTCTCAATTGCCTTGAGACATATGTAGTGTAGTGAAGCTTGTCATTAAACGATAGAGTGTATTAGCATTAAATACCGTCTCTCTCAAGTGGGCAGATAGATAGAACACACGTACAGTCAGGTCTGGAGCGCACTACTGAGAATTCTTATTTCAGCATTAATGAAAATCCTGGGTGGTCCAAGAGGTTTTTCCAGTCAGACATCCAGATTCTACAGAACTCCCAAAAAGTTCTGTTTTCATGCAGCCTGAAAAATTAACAATATGACTTTGTGTTCAGGGTTAACACCACGCTTGTTCACGTGCAAATCGAACCTGAAGTCAATCTGAACAGTACCCTAACTGTACAAAGCCATTTGTTTATTTTACACAACTGTCACACAAGCAAATGATGAAACGTTCATGTCATGTACAATATAGTGATGATTGGACAAAATAAAATAACAAAGCATTATATACAGTATATATATATATATATATATATATATATATATATATATTTGCACTAACCTATCCCATCATGCACCACAAAAAAAAGAGAGAAGACCTGGAGTTTGTCAGAGATATTGCTTTTCTCTCATCCTTGACTCTGGAAAGTAATTGAACTGAAATATTAATTCCATATTAAAATATAAAACACCCAGAATACAATTAAAATAAGAGATAAAACTCTATAAAGCTATATTTGCCTGTTTAATTATTTAAATTCTCTTTACCCCTAAACATAATTAACAGGTTACCATTATACTGTTGCTATGGTTATGCCTTGGAGGCCATAAACTAACTTTATTTATTTATTTATTTATTTATTTATTTATTTATTTATTTATTTATTCATTTGGTTTTATTTCTTTTTTAACAAATATTTTAAATATTAAATATTTTTTAAGTCCTAGTCTTATTTGTTATTCTTTATGAAAAAGAAAACAATATGAGGATTATTCAAAAGGATATTTTATTTATTTATTTATTTATTTATTTATTTATTTATTTATTTATTTATTTATTTAGCAGTAACAATGTGGACTTAGTAAGAATAGGTCTTTCAGTCTCATCATGAAAAAATAGTGGTGCACACACTATAACCATAACATTGCTCTTACCAGTCCCAAAATTGACTAACTAACTAACTAACTAACTAACTAACTAACTAACTAACTAACTAACTAACTAACTAACTAACTAATTAACTAATTAACTAATCTAGCATTATTTAGATTTCTAATTATCAATAAAGTTGAAATAAAGATGACGTTGAGGATGTTGTTTGCCTTTGCTGCAACTTTGGAGGCAGAATATCAGAAGAATTTGAGCTGTTTATTTGACTCTATGCAGCCATAGTTAAAGTTTGACTTCACTTTGGTTGCCAGATCAGTAATAAAAGCAGCCTGTTGGCCACTTAAACCATCTCAAATACTATGGGAAATACCCAAAACTCAAAATATACAGTCACAGTTCTGCATCACACACCATTTCAACGTACAAATCACTGTATAGTAGTAATCATAAACAAACATAAAAACATGTTTTCATAAAATCGTGACATTTACACTATTTGGTAGTCACCCCTATCCAGAGCAACTTACAATTATTTCATTTTATACAATTGAGCAGTTGAGGGTGAAGGGTCTTGCTCAAGGGCCCAACAATGGCAGCTTAGTGGTGCTGAGATTCGAATTTTCCAATCAATAGTCCAACACCTTAACCACTGAACTATCTCTTGTTCCACTGTACAATTGATTAGTGAGGAAAATCCTTCATTACAGGTGGTACGCTTTCATTTTTTTATTTGACAATGAATTATTTACAATTCTGGGTTACTGATCAGAAGGTCAGGGGTTTGAGCCCCAATTCTGCCAAGCTACCATTGTTTTTGAGAATGGCCTTCAGCCCTCTCAGCTCCAGGGATGCTTTAACAGCTGACCCTGTACTCTGACTCCAACTTTCTAACAGGCTGGGATATGCGAATAAAAGAATTTCACAATGTTTTATGTGACAAATAAAGGTAAAGGTGTCTGACTACTGATCAGAAGGTTGTGAGTCTGAATCCAAGGTCCACCAAGCTGCCACTGCTGGGCCCCTGAGCAAGGCTCTTAATCCTCAGTTGTATAAAATGAGATGGAATATAAGTTGCTCTGGATAAGGGTGCCTGCAAAATGTCAGAAATGAAATGAAATAAAGGCAGCAGCTGCTAATCTCTGTCTCATCATCAGTATCACTGGTTGAATATAAATTGTGAAGAGTAAAAAACATTCAGTCAAATATAGTTCATGCAACATGTCAATTCCTTCTGCAACAGTTTACAGGTATCCCAATTGGATCTGGCAACCCTGGATTTCACACAGCTTGCTTGTGAACTTCTGAAAAATAGCCCTGTTTTTTTTTTTAAGTTATAATGCATTGTTGGAAAAATTTACAATGAAATATTTTCCCCATTCAGCATGTTGTAAATCTCTGCATATTTGCTTCCTATCAAGCCTCATTTTTCACCATCACTTTGTCCTCCATGTTTGTTTTTCTCGCTTGCCCTCCAACATGCTATTGTATCGGTCTGGAAAAAAATTGAGAAAGAAAAAAAAACATCCTGTGTATTTCTGAAATGTTGAAGCAATTCTGCTTTGTGAGCTCCACTGTGACCAAATAAATAAAAAAAAACCATGCTTCTGGCAGCAGCACATTCCTAAAAAATTGTTTGTATTTTCTGCTCATCACTTACAGCTAGCAAAGCAAGCGGCAGCACTGAACGCAATCTTTACATCACAATGGAATTTGTTTTTTTTGTTCAAACGTTCATATTTAAGCAGCTTCAACATGCATACATGTCGGTGTTGAGTCTTGATCTTCTAATCTCCTAGGTTAAGCTCTTATATAGTACGAGTCATAGCCACGGATTCAGTGCTCGCTGTTTGTGTGTGTATAATATTAAACCGTATGTTTTCTAGTGTTTCATTGCACGATCATGCATGTGTCAGTGCTGCATGTCTGAGCCTTATGACCTTGTTTCTTGTTTTTCTCGTTCCGCAGTCTTGCTTCCAGTTCCTCTGGCCGTGACCTCGGCCTGCCTGTTTGGATGATGATAATGAATTTGAATGTGTTGGCTGTGTCTGCCTGTGTTCAGACACCCACCACCACCACCATCACCTCCCTTTTTATCATACCCCCCCTTCTTCTCCCAGAACACACACCACACACACACACACACCCTTGCTACAGGCTGTGACTCTCACTCCTAGGGAAAGCCTGAGATAAAAGAATGTGAGTTAACATTCAACCACCTCTGACTCCGCTATGATACGCTGTGTGAACAGGAGATTGAGATAGAGTTCAGCTTCGTACGAGGATTTGCCTCCTCGCGCAGATAAACAATGGATCTGCCTGACTGTTAAATAATGGATTCTGGAATAATAGGGATCAACCGAGGGGAAATGTCAAGGTTGTGTGAAAAGAGATGTATGGTGAATGTAAACAGCATGGCATTCTCGTTCAGCACCGATCATCCTTGTCATGGAAAAATAAAAAAATATTGAGGCTTAGCAATAAATCCTGCAACATTGATAATTAGTGAACCGAACTGTTATTAGTTTTAGATCAGAGTTATAACAGTGATTAAATATATTTAAATACGGCAAGCTTTTAAATGTAAACAAAAAGGATGCAATAATAATGTGATGTATTATTATTGTTTTTGTTCTAATTATTACCTCAGATGTGGAGGAATTAAAAAGAAATCGGACCCCATTGTTTTGAAATGTGCAGAAGCCTCCTCTTCCTAACATCAGAACATCTCACCACTTCCTGCTTTACTTTGATTCTTCTTTCAGATCAACATACTGTATAATGTTGTAAAACATCTGAGAAACAATTTGTTGTTATCAATGATGGTTACAGCAGCTGTAAAAAGCCTTTCCCTTAGAAACCTTCACTTTATATATATATATATATTATATATATATATATATGAATGCATCTTGTCATGTTACTGGTAAACATCCAAGTGCTGAAGACTTCACTGTGGCTGAAAAAAGGGCTCCATCATTATCAGGGTTATCACTGTTCTAAACCCCACTTTTAAGCCCTAGATATAGGAATTATTCACACTTGTAATATAGAAGTGTGGCAGGGCTTAGCACTGTTAACTCCACGTTGTGGTGCCAAACGTGTAAGGTGTGAAATGATGTGGTGAATGTTACGTCTAAACGCTTAGCAACAGAAACCCAGTCAGAAAGTGAGCAGCACTTCAGCCTCAGATCATGTGAAAACAAGGAAGTAGCAATGGCTCGGTAGACAGAGTCAGGTGGTCAACTGGTCAACCTGACCAACTACATGAAAAACTTGAAAAAAGACCTATGCAGAATGGCAGACCTGAAGTACTTTGGAGGTGGTGGAAGGTCAAGTCAAGGCTCTGGGTTGTTGACTGGAAAAAATAGGGTTCAAGCCCCAGCACCATCAAGCTGCCAGTGTTGGGCCCTTGAGCAAGGCCCCCAATCCCTGTTCTGCTTCAGGGGTGCTGCATCATGGCTGACCCTGCGCTTTGACCCTAACCCTCAGAGGATGAGATATGTGAAGACAGCATTTCACTGTGCAGTTATGAATATGTGACTCCTTAACCGATGTGAAGTGCAAAGACAAGCCGTTATTTACAGGGATCATATTCAGTTTTTATTCAATCATGGTTGTTGATGGTGCAAATATACAAATAAGAAAAATGTTAAGATAGGGTTAAGGAATGTACAGTGTGAAACGTAAGATAATTAATATCCAGGATTAATCCCAGGTAAAATAGGAGCAGTGTGAAACATCAAACAACATAACCCGGGATTCCGTGTACCTGGGGTTTACTAGGACCCAGGGGAAACATGAAGAGCCATTGACTGATACACTGGAAATACTGTACATAAACAACTCCTTACAGTAAAATTTTCCATTGCTAAACAGCTCACACCTTCTAACTAATTAGAATCCATAATGAAGGTTAATATTTCATATACTAACTAAACACAAAATGATGAGAGAAGGAGGCCTGAGCAATTTGTGCTGCAAATCAGCAAATAACTCACTTACTAATTCTCCAAACCCAAATCTCTCCCTGATCTCTGGGCAAATTTTGTTTTCACTCATCCTCCAGCTTCCCAGCATTTTCTACTTATTGAACAGCTCATTTCTCCCACGACCGCATGGAGTAAAAAAAACCACATCCAGGTCAGTGTGACTGCAGACAGCTGCTATGCTTCATGGATTCCTGCTATTAAACAATGAATCAGCACCTTTCTGCTTGAAATAGTAACAGGTAACAAAACCTGCTAAAGATTTTAAAGAACTGCTTGTAGTGATGTGAAAAATGTGTCTCGTTTCGTTACGAAGGATATTAGCAAGCTGATTAATATTAATGAACATTGGGGGCTGCTTGAGGGCTATTAATGACAGGTCTCTGTGAAAATGGTCTGAGGTGGAGAGGCAGAATAAAGCACTGTACACCAGTTTGATAGAAATGTATGAAAACATATTGATGTGAAAATCACTTCAGATAGCAGGAAATAATCTAAAAACAAGATGTAGATTCTTTGGGAAAGTTTACTTAATCTGATTCTCAGTACTCAAAATTGCCTTTTGGCTGTTGGCAAGAGAAACTCACTGTTTAACAATTTTACTGTTCTGTAAGAAAATAAAAATCTTTAAAACAGATGGACAAGCAGTGCTGTCCACTTGGCAGTGTTAACACTCACTTCTCTGACTATTTACACGTCTTAAACAACTTTGCTTAAAACAAATAGCCCAGTGATTAATCTAAACTTTTTAATCAGACATTAGTGGATATCCTGTGGCTAGAGATCAGGTTTGCTGGACTCACCATCACCAGTGGGCCAGTGGTAGCCTGACAGAGCTGTGCTAACATGAGTTGGTGGTCCAAACAACCAATCACTGACCACCATGGTTCCTAATAACCAGTTAATCATTGATAATCATTGTTGATAATCATTGTTCCCAAAACCAATCACTGATCTATATTTTTCTAACCAATCACTGATCACTCTTTTCCTAAAGACCAATCACTGACCACCATGGTTCCTAATAGCCAGTCACAGATAATCATTGTGCATAACAACCAATCAGTGATTATCATTATTCCCAAAACCAATCATTATTGTTTCTAATAGACAATAACTAATCATTATTTTTTCTAATGGACAATCAGTGACCCTAGTCCCCAAAACCAATCATTCATCATTATTGTTCTTAAGCACCAATAGTGATTCACCATTGTGTTAAACAACCAATCACTGACCACCACAGTTTCTAAAAGCCAGTCACAGATGATCATTGTTCATAATAACCAAATACTGATCTATATTTCCCTAACAACTAATCACTGATCATTATTTTTCCTAATAGACAATTTATTAGTGACTCTAGTGCCCAAAACCAATCACTCATCATTATGGTTCCCAAGTGACCATCATGGTTTCTAATAGCCAATCAGTAATCACCATTGTTTCTGACAACTAATCACTAATCACCAATGTTTCTGACAACCAATCACTGATCACTTTTTTTTTCTGAAGACCAATCACTGACCACTGTGGTTCCTAATAGCCAGTCACTGATCATCATTGTTCCTAACAACCAATCAGTGATTATCATTGTCCTCAAAACCAATTATTACTGTTTCAAATAGCCAATCACTGATCACTGTGGTTTCTAATAACCAATCACTGATCACCATTGTTTCTGACAACCAATCATTAATCACTGTGGTTTCTAATAACCAATCACTGATCACCATTTTTCCTAACATCCAATCACTGATCACTATTTTTCCTGAAGACCAATCAGTCATCATCATTGTTCCAAACAACCAATCACTGAACACTATGTTTCCTAACAGCCAATTACTAATCACCATTGTTCCCTACAACCAATCACTGACCACCATTGTTCTTAACAGCCAAGCACAGACCATCATTGTTCCCTACAGCCAATCACTGGCCACCATTGTTCTTAACAGCCAATCACAGAGCATCATTGTTCCCTACAACCAATCACTGACCAGATTTTTTCAAAAACAGCCAATCACTGACCACCATTGTTCCCTACAACTAATCACAGACCATTGTTAAAGATGTTGTGTTCTATTCAGCACACTCTGAACTAAAGTGGCTTAAATCCTTCCACAATGGACGCTGAAATAAGTGCTCTCTTGTTAATGTGTGTTCTTTAAACAAAAAAAAAACAAAAAAAACATAGGTTGTCAATAACATCTATTAAGCATCAGTGAGGTTGCCATAGAGACCAACTGCATAGTGATGTCATCCTCCATCAGGCCTGTCAAGACTTTGTGTGCAGACGAAACATGAGAGCAGAGAGCCAGAACGTGTGGCTATTTATACTGACTGAAAAACAACCCACCCATCATCATCATTTCACTGTCTCTCTCTCTCTCTCTCTCTCTCTCTCTCTGTTTACCTCAGCCTTTTGCTCATTGCGTCCTTTGCAGTCATTGGTGACTTCATGAAGGTCGTCCATAGCATCATAATTAAAGTGAGGTGTCATATCTGTTGTGCGACTCCATCGCTGTGCTCTTATCTTTTTTCCTAGATATTTCCTGACTCTTGTTATTAGCAGTAGTAATAATTTCATCATTCACACGACTCACTCCCTCCTTCCTAATTTGCTAACAGCATTAGCGAGTGGATTTCAGATGCAGCGAGACGTAAATCCTGAGTGAAGAGAGGAGGAGGAAGAGCAGCTCGACATCCTCCTGCAGGATCAACAGATGGCAGTCTAACTCCACCTCTCTCTTTCACTCTCTCTCTCACATTAGCTCTCTGCCTCTCTCTATCACTGCCTCCTTTGCACCTCTGGGTCTATCTATCTATCTATCTATCTATCTATCTATCTATCTATCTATCTATCTATCTATCTATCTATCTATCTATCTATCTATCTATCTATCATCCCACCCTCCATCCATCCAGCCATCTATACATACAGCCACCCATCTTTCTTTCTTTCTTTCTTTCTTTCTTTCTTTCTTTCTTTCTTTCTTTCTTTCTTTCTTTCTTTCTTTCTTTCTTTCTTTCTTTCTTTCTTTCTTTCTTTCTTTCTTTTCATTGTCTTACAATCCAGCAACAGTATCAGTGGTATCCATGAGCTGTGACCCCCTCCCCCCCACTGTAAATCTATTTGTCTTTCTCCCCTCTAACCTCTGACTTTCTCTCATTTTCTCTCTATTTCCTCTTTTTATTTTTTTCCTTCTTTCTCATATCCTCTCTGTGCATCTTCTCATTTGTGATTCATCACTCTCACTCGTGTTCCACTTCAATATCTCTCTCTCTCTTTCTCTCAGAGAGGGTTCCATTAGCTGTCCTGGCTACCCAGGTTAGTGCAGTGGTCTCAAATGAAGTGGCACTAATATGAGGATTACATCACCTAAATCCAGCTGAAGCACCTCCTGAGCTTGAGGTGCATCTCGGTCTCTGCTACACTTCTTCATGTTAAACACTGACACTAGACGAGGAATGAACAATTCTCAAGTGTTTCTGCACTGAGCTTTAATTCTGCTGAACGAGAAACGAGTGACCCACTGTTTAAACCAGGAGGAGAGATAAACACTGCTCTGTGACTTCACCGGGAAACCTTCATATCAAAATGAATGCTCTTTCTTTCTTTCTTTCTTTCTTTCTTTCTTTCTTTCTTTCTTTCTTTCTTTCTTTCTTTCTTTCTTTCTTTCTTTCTTTCTTTCTTTCTTTCTTTCTTTCTTTCTTTCTTTCCCATCCATCCATCCATCCATTTATATATCATCCCATCTTTCTTTCTTTCTTTCTTTCTTTCTTTCTTTCTTTCTTTCTTTCTTTCTTCCTTTCTTTCTTTCTTTCTTTCTTTCTTTCTTTTTCTCCATCCAGATGCTGCAGCTGTGTCCTCTGAATATTCTGAAGTAGAGCAACACGATGACATCATCAAAAACCTGACCTCGTATTTAGCTTCAGTAACAGCGGTGTTATGTCTGTAATAAGAAGAAGATGTATAAGTGAGATTACTCTATGAGTTAACCTTCAGGAGTAATACACATCACTGTGGTTTTAATGTAATGTATGCTAATTTATGCGGATTTATTCTTAATTGTGGCTGGAGTAAACATTGATTAATGCAAGGGTTCTTTATTTGGCTGACATTTAAACAAACATCATTTAATATAGTGTTAATTACCTCAGAGGAGGATATCTGCATGTTCAGTAAAGTAGAGACAGAGTTGAAGAAGTCTGAAGAAGTCTGGAAGAAGGCTGTTCCCTTATAGCACAACAGTGTTTAGTATAAAGCTAATGCTCAGGTTTACAATCATCTGAAAATGACTGAAAGCTGACCACAGAGACGTTTCTGTCACCCTACAGACATGTTATAGAAACGTTACAGACATGTTAGAGACACATTATAGAAATGTTACAGATGTTACAGAAATGGTACAGACATGTTACAGGCACATTACAGACACTTTATAGAAATGTTACAAACATGTTACAGAAATATTACAGACACATTACAGAAATGTTACAGATGTTACAGAAATGGTACAGACATGTTACAGGCACATTACAGACACTTTATAGAAATGTTACAAACACGTTACAGAAATATTACAGACACATTACAGACACATTACAGGCATGTTACAGACATGTTACAGACAGATTACTGACATGTTACAGACAGATTACTGACAGGTTACAGACACGTTACAGACATGTTACAGACACGTTACAGACACGTTACAGACACGTTACAGACACGTTACAGACAGGTTACAGACATATTACAGACACGTTACAGACAGGTTACAGACAGGTTACAGACACATTACAGACACGTTACAGACAGGTTACAGACAGGTTACAGACAGGTTACAGACACATTACAGAGATGTTACAGACATGATACAGACACGTTACAGACAAGTTACAGATCCATCCATCCATCCATCCATCCATCTTACTTTCTTCCCCATCATCTTTCCATCCGTCCGTCCGTCTGTCCGCCCTCTTTCTTTCTTTCTTTCTTTCTTTCTTTCTTTCTTTCTTTCTTTCTTTCTTTCTTTCTTTCCCACATCTATATGTGCCATTGATATTGTTGCTGTATTGTGGGATGATGTATAGAAAGAAAGAAGGTTGAATAAAAACAAAATAAAAACAAAATAAAATAAAAACAAAATAAATCTTCAAGCAGGAGCTTAGGCTAGCTAGATTTTTATTTTATTTATTTATTTTTTTTAAATCATTAAACTTCAACAAAAACAGAAAATGTGAAAATGTCTAGAAATATGATGTAGCATAAAAGCAAAAAGCAGTAAAAATACACTTTAGACTAATCCAAAAAACCCGAATAAATGTCGAAAAGTATACAGCATAAAGGAGAAACATTAGCACTGATCTTCAGAACTTTGAGCTTTGTAAAGAAAAAAATAAATCCAGAGCTTATTTCATAACAGCATATTTCTATATTTAATAGTGCCCTTGAATTGCATCGCATTATGTTCCGAGTGTATTAACATACCCAAAACATGTATTTCTAGATGAAATATTGAGGTTACAACAAATAGTCAGACAGTGGAGCTGGTTTTAATACTCCTCCTCTCCTGAGTCAGTATCACACCAGAAAAACAGACATAAGTTCAAGGTCAGAATCTCACGCAGCCTGAGAGACGCCTCTGTTTCGGGCAAAACTCAGCACTGCATGCAAATATGCCTTAATTACCAGAGCAGTGTGGACGTAAGTGTGTAGTTATTCCTGAGTTCTGAATACTGATGTAGCATTATCTCCTCACTACTCACGCTTTAACTCCACTCTGAATGCAGGATGCTGCCAAATAATTAGCAAACCAAGCATCGAGTGCAGCCCATTGAAGAGCTCCAGGAGGAGGAGCTTTCTAGAATGTTCTCATGCAAGCTCTAATTTCACTCACATTCAGGAGGAAGCAACTTATATATATATATATTTATATTTCATATATTTAATATATATATATATTTCTTTTTCTTTCTTTCTTTCTTTCTTTCTTTCTTTCTTTCTTTCTTTCTTTCTTTCTTTCTTTCTTTCATCAAACTCTTTTTTTCCTTCTCCACCATCCATCCATCCTTTCTTTCTTTCTTTCTTTCTTTCTTTCTTTCTTTCTTTCTTTCTTTCTTTCTTTCTTTCTTTCTTTTCCATCCATTCATCCGTCCATCTTTCTTTCTTTCTTTCTTTCTTTCTTTCTTTCTTTCTTTCTTTCTTTCTTTCTTTCTTTCTTTCTTTTTTCTTTCTTTCTTTCTTTCTTTCTTTCTTTCTTTCTTTCTTTCTTTCTTTCTTTCTTTCTTTCTTTCATCAAACTCTTTTTTTCCTTCTCCATCATCCTTTCTTTCTTTCTTTCTTTCTTTCTTTCTTTCTTTCTTTCTTTCTTTCTTTCTTTCTTTCTTTCTTTCTATCCATCCATCCATCCATCTTTTGTTCTTTCTTTCATTACACACTTTCTTCTCCATCTATCCATCCATCCATCCATCCATCCATCAACAACAACAACAACAACAACAACAACAACAGCAACAACAACAACAACAACAACAACAACAGCAACAACAACAACAACAGCAACAACAACAACAACAACAAATCAGGCTCTTTTCTCCATCATCCATCCATCTTTCAACAACAACAACAACAACAACAACAACAACAACAACAACAACAACAACAACAACAACCATCCATCCATCCATCTTTGTTTAACAACCATTACACACTTTCTTCTCCATCTATCCATCCATCCATCCATCCATCCATCCATCCATCCATCCATCCACAACAACAACAACAACAACAACAACAACAACAACAACAACAACAACAACAGCTTTTCCATCCATTCATCCATCTTAACAACAACAACAACAACAACAACAACAACAACAACAACAACAACTCATCAAACTCTTTTCCTTCTCCATCATATAACAACAACAACAACAACAACAACTTTCATCAAACTCTTTTTTTCCTTCTCCATCATCCTTTCTTTCTTTCTTTCTTTCTTTCTTTCTTTCTTTCTTTCTTTCTTTCTTTCTTTCTCTCTTTCTCTCTTTCTTTCTTTCTTTCTTTCTTTCTTTCTTTCTTACCATCAACCATTCATCCATATTTCTTTTCTTTCCATTGGTCCACCTATCTCTTGTTGTTCTTTTTCTTTTTTTTTTTTGGTTCTACTAGGTAAGTGCAGAACCCGAGGCTTATATCAAACCCCAAGTAACCTCCTGCTACTACATGCAACGTCTATCACTTCACATCACATTCTATTATATCTTCTATCTCTTATGATTTCTATTCATTCTATTTTTAAAAATTGATTCTTAAATTTCTTTTATTTAATAGCACAAAGGCCGGTTTTTGTGCACATGACAAATAACCATTCTGAATCTTGAATCCTGAAATATAGAAGCCTCCAGAATGGAACAGAACTCTAGCTTCCCATCTTCCATAACCCATGAGCGAAAAGAAAAGCTCGAATAAGGTGTGGTGTGTAGAGAGTAATGATTTTTTGAGAACCTTTAGCTGGTAACTCAAAAGAATTTAAAAGATAAAAATTCAAAACACTGTGCATCAAAACGTTCTGGTTTTGAATTCTCAGTACTCTTAGCTTTGGTTAGTACTTGTTAGTTCTTGTTAAAATATGAATTTTTGTCCTTGGTTAAGTGTGAGATGGAACACTTTGGTGTGTGTGTGTGTGTGTGTGTTTGTGTGATCAATAACTCTGTCTTGTATAGCAGGCTGGATGACACCTTCAAAATCAGCACTATATTGTTGGTGTCTCTGGCTTATAAATGATAAAAAATGACATTTCTACACAATTGTTCTCAGCAGTAGTCTCCTGGTGACAAAAGAGCGCACTCACTTTCCACCTTCGCTGTTTCTCAGGACTATGACGCATGACGCTCGGATCTTCATGTTCTGGTAGAATCACGAGAGCCAATCAGAGTGTCATATTCAGCAGAGCTGTTCATTCAGCGCTTGGAGCTCTGTGTTGATTTTTCAGGGCCTTGTATTGTATTCGCTTGGGTCGTTTTTTTTTTTTTGCCATAAACATAAAGCACTTTTTCATTATACATATTCTTAGAAGGAGAAGTTATGCACAAACATGTCATTTTATTGCTTCTCTGAGAACAGGTATAGCTTCAAATGAGATCTTGTGTTCAGTTTTTCCTAAATGAAGGTACACCCTACTCCAAAGCATTTTTATCTTTTTTTTTCGTACAACTGAGGGTTAAGGTCCAGCAGGGGCAGCTTGGTGGACCTCAGATTCAACCTCATGGTCAATAGTCCAACATCTTAACCACTAAGCTATACCACAAGTCTTTACAAGCACACACATTAGAAAGGACTCACTACACATTGAAACACTGATGATGAATTTTTGGTGACATTCTAATTTCCTCATCAGTCACCAGGGTAAAATGCCAAACTTATTAAATATTTCAGTTTTATATGTTGTGTCATAGCACCTCAAAAAGGATCACAGGCTAGCTAGGGCGTTTTTTGGTGTTGGTTGCATTGTGGGATTTTTTTAGGAAGCAAGTTTTAAAGCACTGGAAAGGTTTCGATGCAATTGCCCTTAAAATGGCTGACCCCGTGATCACTGCCCTGACTAGTGAACTAGGGAACTGATTGAGATTCTGATTGAGTGATTGAAATGAGGATGTAAAAAAAAGTTGGATTTTAGAAGACTGGAATTCCCTTAAACAGTATGTCATACACCATTGCATTGGAGTTGTGGCTAAGAGCTGACAGTTGATGTGATTGGACACTTGATTGAATTGATTTGATTGAGATTTGATTGAAATCAAATCATGTTTGTTGTGTTTTGAGGGAAATCCAGGAACCATGGTCATGAAACATAGTGCAGGTCACGATCCTAGACTGTAACACATGGAATGGCATGGAATATTCCTAGAATTGCAGAAACTGAGAAAACAAAGCTTAGACATAATGAAGCAAAGGCACAGAAAGACTTCACAAGAAGAAAAAGAAACATCAAAAAATAGATGAGTACAATCACAAACAGACCAATAACCAGATAGGGGTGGAGTTAAAACTGAAACCAAGACCAAGGAAAATGTACATGTATGCAAAACAAACGATATAACTAGAGATCATCATTCTAGAAAACCTGCTACGTGCAGAGAGAGGGAGTTTGTGGCATTTGAAAAGCAAATCAGCGTAGGCAAATTATTTCAGCTGAGAACAAATGCCAATTTTAAACTATTTTGTTTCTTAAACAGCCGTGAAAATGTCATTCTTGCTTTTATTGTAACTCATCTGCATTGAAGGAAAGCCTTGAACTTTGTGAGTTCCCATTGTTTCAGTTTTAACTTTATTAGCTTCTGGTTTCCAGAAGCTAATAAAGCACATTTTCTGGTTTCTAGAAAATGAATCGGCACTTTCTGACCAATCAGATTCCAGAATTTAGATTTAAGATGAATTATCTTCCAAGAGACTTATTATATAAATATACACACTTATGCAAAATCCATAAGTCCAAACAATTGTGCTTTATTGCTTCTAAAGGTCTACACTACCCACAATCCTCTAACTGACTGTCTGATTTGTCAGCAGTCTCAATTCCAATTCCTAATGTCTATCTCCAAAACTCAGCACAATATAAACTAAAACACCAAACATATGAAGAATATACAGTGGAACCTCAGCATACAAATGTCCTCCCTTACAAATGCCCTCCCCTTTGCAGATTGGTGGCGTGGGTGGTCTGTTCTATTTTTAGTCCAAGCTTGGTGGCATGACTTCCTGTGAGGAGCCTTGACATGGAAGCCTTGGCTTGGGTCAGTTCTTTGTAAGCAGCCATACAGTTTACATACGCTTCGTATTGGGAATATTGGTCATATTATGGAGTGGCTGGAACGGATTATCTGCAGTTACATTATTTCTTATGGGAAAATTCATATTGCAATACAAATGTTTGCCTTAAGAACTCGCCTCCAGAACAAATTAAATACATATGCTGAGGGTCTAATGTAATACAAATAAATGAACACTGTGTCCATTTAATTAGGATTTATAAAACTGCACATTAGCACATTCATGCAGTTAACTAATCAGCCAATCATGTAGCAGCAGAGCAATGAATAAAGTCATCCAGAGACAGGTCATCTCTCAACATCACTCTGTGACTTTAACCATGGCATGGATGTTGGTGCCAAATGGGCTGGTTTGAGCATTTCTGAAATTGCTGATCTCCTAATATTTTCAGGCAAATAATTTTTGTAGAGGGGTGGCACGGTGACTTAGTGGTTAGTATGTTTGCCTCACACGTCCTGGGTTCGAGTCTCGTTCCTGGTTTGCATGCTCTCCCCATGCTTGGTGGGTTTCCTCCCACAGTCCAAAGACATGCTATTAGGCTGATTGGAGTCTCTAAATTGACCATATTGAATGAGTGGGTCTGCCCTGCAATGGGTTGGCACTCTGTCCAGGGTATATCATGCCCGATGACGCATGAGCTCCCCATGACCCGAGGATAGATCAGATAAGTGGTACAGACAATGAAATGAAAAAAAAATTTCTAGAGTTTACACAGAATGAATCAAAAAACAAAAAACATCCTGTGAGTGGAGGCTCTTCAGGCTGAAACACCACATTGATGAAAAACATCAGAGGAAAATGATCAGCCTGGTTTGAGCTGATTGCAAGTGTGTAGCAACTCAAATAATCGCTCTTTACCACTGTGGTGAGCAGAAAAGTACCTCAGAATTCACAAACCTTGTGATGGATTGGCTACAACAGCAGAAAACAACATCAGGTTCCTCTCCTCTCAGCCAAGAACAGGAATCTGAGGCTATCGTGAGAACAGACTCACACAGTTAATAATTTCTAACTGTCCAGTTTGAGTTGTCCATGATAGCCTCAGATTCCTGTTCTTGGCTGAGAGGAGAGGAACCTGATGTTGTTTTTGTTTTGCTGTTGTAGCTCATCTACCTCAAGAGTCAATGTAATAACGTACTGAGATGCTTTTAAGCTCAATACAGGTGTAAAGACTGATTATACTGTGCCACATCCTAAATAAGCTCAAACAATCCATTTTATTTTATTTTATCTTTCTCATCAACAAGGCTTTTTCACCCACAGAACCATCACTCACTCAATGATTTCAGCACCATTCTGTCTAAACTCTAGAGACTGTTACGTGTAAAAATTACAGGAGATCAGAGACCCTCAAACCGGCCCATCTGACACCATCAACCATGCCACAGTTACAGAGTCACAGAGATCAAACTGTTTCTTTAAAGTGAAGCTCTTGACCTTTGTCTGCGTGTTATATTTGCATTGAGCAGGAATCACATGACTGGCTGATTAGATTAGATAACTGCACGTGTTGTACAGGTGTTCCTAATAAAGTGGGCACAGTATGTATCTTTGAACCGTTACTAAAAATGTGAAAGTGAAGCTGAATAAAATATAGAACTCAAGCAGATTTTAAAGTGAAGGAAGGACATTTTTAAACAATTCAGAAAACATTCTGCAAACTTTTAAATACAAAGTTTTCACTATAAAACCAACCCACAATCCTTAATACACACTTTTTCTGCCTGTGATAATAAAGAAACATCTGTGTGTAGCTGCTACAAATTCTCTGTCTTCTTTTATTTTATCCAAATGTTTTCTGCTTAACTGTACAGGAACGTTCTCAGAATAATGTGATCAAATTGGCTGGAGAATTCACAAATGCGTGATTTTTAAAAGTTTAGGCCTAATTTGTTATTGTGAGTGTAAGTAACAAAAAATGCATCTGTTCGCGCACAAATATTGTCCATCAATCAAATTAGTTTGAAGCTTTAGTTTCACACTTGGGCAGTTTCGAAGTGAAGCAGGTCCGCATTGTACGCGACTCAGATTTTAAACAGCACACACACACATATTCACACACACACACACATGCACTCACAAGCATGCAGCAACGCAGTTGCTTTCAAGGATGGGCAAGCAATTTTCTCTCTCGGGTTTCTTATTGGAGAGGCGTAGCGAGTGCGCATTGATTGCTTCTATCAAAGGGAATTCCGGACACACCTATAGGCACTTGAATTATTGATGGATGTGCGATGAATTGCCAAGAGGCGTGTGAACTTTCCTTGTGTCCAATTAATCTTTTAGCTGACTTCAGCCCGAGTCATCGCTCGCAATCCAGATAACAAGATGTTGAGGGGAAAAGAACAACAGAGAAGAAAACCCTCAGTGGAGATAAAACATCGCTGTATAGAACAACGGCGTGACAAGACTGGAATAAAATGCGCTAAGGGTCGACACCAAAGTCCTTTGCTACTTTTCTCCTCAGTCCTACAAAAGTGTGTTGGCAGTAGAGGTGAGAAAACTTACAGAATATTCCAGACACATCATAGAGGGGTACGTGTCCAGGTTAGCAGGATTATGGAAATTTTTCAGAATCTATAACTGATGACTCAAGGAAGTTTTAAGTGTGAGACACACACACACACACAGACCTGAGACCACTAAGAATGATCAAACGAGCTCTCTGCTATCGACTAGAGCAACAGCCACGCTGTAGTCCATAGTGGGCGGGCGGATGCGCATCATGCATGGTTGATCAAGGCCTGGGGAAACCTGCCACTCACGATTAGGTTTGAAGCTCCACCTCAATTGGTCCATCAGTAAGGGACAAACAAACTAAATAAACTTCAAATATACAAATGCCAACGTATACCAATGCAGAAAAAGAAAGAAAGTCAGCATACTGATGAGAAAAAAAAGTACTGTGATGATGGAAGGAAGTCCAGGATGAGCCGATTATGCTGGGATGAGCTCAGAGTATAGGACAGTCTTTATGATTACAGCAGCAGCTCTGAAGTATGTCTACTGTATTCAGGTGACATTGTTCTGGGGATGTGGCAGCTTAAGTTGAATTGTCTTTATTTGTCACATATACATTACTGCACAGTGAAATTCTGTCTTTGCATATACCATCCTTTAGGGTTAGGGGGTCAGAGCGCAGGGTCAGCCATGGAGCAGGATGGGTTGGGGGCTGTGGTTAAGGTGTTGGACTACTGATCAGAATATTGTGAGATCGAATCCCAGGTCCACCAAGCTGCCACTGCTGGACACCTGAGTAAGGCTCTCAGATGTATAAAATGAGATTGCTCTGGTAAATGTTGTGAAAGTGTTTTTTGAACATGACAATCTTTAGAGCACTACTGCAAACAGAATAATGTTTACATACACATTCCATACTATGTAGGGCATACCAATCAGCCTACAGTGAATAGACATCCCCCCATACACACACACACACCTAATTATATTTTAGCACATTTACTTTAATTTTAGGTTTGACTGTGTTCCACCAAAAATAAAAAAAAATGCTGTACATGCTATCAAAACTGTTATTTAATGCAATGAGCATGCAACTTAAAAATTCATTAAACAGTTAAGCGACACCCTTGTGTGCAGAAATAAATGCACACATCATGTGCTCCGTGTGGGATATATGGAGCGATGGCTTATACAAACAAATCAGAACTACTGTACATACAAACTCTAAAAAAGTGAGAGTCTCCCCTGTCCAATTCCTCACCTATCTGGAATAGTTACGTCTTTCTGAATGTTTTTTGCGATGCAATTAAGATGAAGTTAGGGTAATTTGACTGAAAGTGGAGGTTTTGCTAAAACCTGGCAACCCTGAGTGGCATATTCATACTTGGAGCTTTTCAAGCTTGGTATGGAGAAGAAGAAGAAGAAGAAGAAGAAGAAGAAGAAGAAGAAGAAGAAGAAGAAGAAGAAGAAGAAAGTGAACTAAAAAGTAAAAAGCTTGCATGACATTTTTTTCATCTTATTCCTCCTGAATGATCCCAGTCCCAGTTTGATATACAGTTTGTTTGATTCTAATGACTTTTAAGTGTTTGATGATACAAAAAAATCCACTAGCTCTTCTCTATGATCCTGATTGAAGTATCATGCTAAAAAATATGTGTGATTAAGCTAACAAACTTACATGACATAAAAAATGAATATTTGTTGTTTGGGTTTTTACAGTGGTTAATGAGGAAATTAGAATGTCACTGGAAATTGAGTCTTCAGTGTTCCAAGGTAGGGAGCTACAGTAGGGAGCTGATTGAGACAAAGCCCTAGATGAAGCTTTTGGGCAAGCTTTTCTTACTAAAAAAAAAAAAAAAGAATAACGCACCTACTTCAGTTATCTTCTGTCATACAAGCCCATACACAGCAAGCTTCAGCAATTCTATCTATTTAAAAAAAATGAGAGTCCTGTATACTAGTGTGTCTGTCTCATCTCCTTGAAGAACATACATGTCCTCATTCTCCCACCTCACTTGTCTTTGCTCTCTCTCAGCGTCTTCATATTGAACATTTCTGTTGTGTAGTCGTTATACAAACGGCCGGTTAACAGTGAACTTGTTTCTGAAGTGTTCTGAAGAGACACACAGCAGCTGCGCATTCATTTTATCCAACACTTCAATCCACAAGAGCTCCATAGGACGGATAAAAACCCGAGCCCACGTGCCTTACTGTGTTTGTCAAACACTCTCTCTTTCTTTTCTAAGTTGAAAAGAAACTTCTAGACGCAGAAAACGCTCACGCTCACGCTCACATTTTCGCATTTACATGTATAGTGTAATGAGGTGATTGCTCTGTAGCAACAGGCTGCAATAATAAGACTTAAGACCGACAACTCCACAGTTCTTGGGTCAAGCTTGACCTCAGCATTCTTCCAGTGTCCGTGTGGATTATCCCCAGTTTTCTGCCACCTCCTAAAAACAATCCAACAAAGTTACAATAAAATACAATAAAAGTTTTACCCTGTGACTCCATTTAAACAGGACATACCCAAGACACAAAAAATATTAATTACACATAGTGCAAGAAGGAAGGCAAAAAAGCCACAAAAATATTTGCAAGAAAAAATATATATATATCCTATGAATGGCACATGTAAAGGAGTGGGATATATTAGACAGCAAGTGAACAATCAGCTCTCAAAGTTGATGTGTTGGAAGCAGGAAAAATGGGCAAGTGGAAGGATCCGAGCATCAGAACTGGACTATGGAGCAATTGGTCTGATGAATTATGTGGATGGCTTGGTGTGTGTCCGTTGCTTACCCGGGGAAAAGATGGCACCAGGATGAACTATGGGAAAAAGGCAAGTTGGTAGAGTTGGTGTGATGCTCTGGACAATGTTCTGCTGGGAAACCTTGGGTCCTGGCATTTATGACACCTGCCACCTAAACATAGTTCCAGACCAAGACACGGCAACAATATTCCCTAATGGCAGTGTACACTTTCAGCAGGATAATGCTCCCTGCTACAGTGCAAAAAATGATTTGAGGATCATGAAAAGGAGTTCATGGTGTTGACGTCCCTAGATCTCAGTCTGATCAAGCATTTGTGGGATGTTCTGGACAAACAAGTAGGATCAACAAAGACCCCACCTCACCACTTACAGGACTTAAAGGAACTGCTGCTAATGCCTTGGTGCCAGATACCAAATCACACCCTCAGAGGTCTTGTGGAGTAGGGTCAGGGCTGTTTTGGTGGCACAAGCGGGACCTACACAATATTAAACAGGTGGTTTAAATGATATTGCTGATTGGTGGATGGTGTAAACAGTAGTGTTCCATGATATAGGTGTGTTTGGGCAGGGTGGAGTACTCAGGGGTTGATCACAGGAAAAACTCTGTCTGGGGTTTTAGGGGGAGATGTAATAATTAAGAATCGTCCACAAGCTCGATGGCCTATGGGCAAAGACTGTTTTTCAGCCTGGTTGTTCTTGCCCTTGCAGTTCTTTAGTATCTGCCTGATAGTAGGAGTGTGAATAGACTTTGTTAGGGGTGGCTATTGTCCTTAATGATGTTGCGGTCCCTCCTGATAACCCTAGCCTTGTAGAGGCCCTCGATTACTGCTAAAGCTGTTGCAGAGATGATATGGGAAGCTCTCACCACCTGCTATACAGCAGAGCTGTACCTTCCTAAGTTTTCTATCCTGCTATTCCAGACTGGAAAACTCAATAACAGGATAAGATACATGCATACTGAAGATAAATGAAAGAATCAAGACAAATACAGCAAGTATAGCAGTATTAACAGTCCACATCCATCACGTTTTATTAACACTATTTTATGTTAGTTTAATAAGTGTGCTGTGAACACGTGCACTCTGTACTGGACAGACGGTCACCAGGCAGACGTTCAGGCAATGCAGACGCATCAGGACTGGTATGAATTCTAGGTAATATTGCTCTGGGCCATTTTAATAATTTATTTAGCAAGTCTTCCGCAGCCAGATGAAATGAAGCAGCGGGACGTATTTAGCCCATGGGCTTTGAATTTGACATCTGTGTTTTTAAGTATTAGCAAGACTAAAATTAGCCAAATGTATTATACTATATAAACTGATTCTTTATTATTATTATTGTTATTGTTATTGTTATTGTTATTGTTATTATTATTATTATTATTATTATTATTATTATTATTATTATTATTATTATTAAAGCCACTGTTGCATGTAAAAGGTTTGGTCCAGCAGCAATAAGGTCACTTTTTTTTTACTCTTTACCTAGTGCCCAGATGCTGTAGGTTGAACCGTGTTAAATGGATCAGATTATATAAATGGCACGTGCTTATGAAAAAGTAGGGCAGCTGCTGTACACCAGCCCTGGAACATATTAGCCAGATGTGCATTAAAAAGCATCTCAGACCTGCCAACACAAGAGCAGACAGAGAGAAAAACACACAAAAATTGAACACGAAAACAACTGCATAGAATATTATAATGGTGGATGGATTTCATCGCTACATTTAATTAACAGCTCTTCCATTTATTTGGATAAATCCACCACAGTTGTTTCCTTTGGCTCACAAAACAGAGAACTCTCAGGTGTCTCCAGTATCAATATATGAGTAAAATATTGGCACATCTGTGATGCTGGGTCAAATTTCCACCACAGAATACAATATAAATATATGCTGTTAATGGTCTAAAAGACTAGAAGACTCTTTGCTTTTCTTAACACTTTGCACATCTCAAAGCATATTTTGTTTGAAAAGATAGAAATTAAATTTAGAAGGCTAACATTTCAGACCCTTTTCCTCCCTTTCTACTTTACACAGTGATTACCCAATCAACTCTAACTAGGCACTAGCTTTCAGGACTTCTCATAAAAGGAAAGTAAAATTTGATCTAAGATCCAGGATATGTGGAGGATGCCATGTCTAATCTTATCCTCAATACCATAGTTATGTTTTTTCAGTCCAGCCAGTCAATTTCCAGTTTCCATCTGTTTAATCATTAGATTTTATTACTTTTATGAACACCACAGCCTTCATCAATAAGACTGGGATCAGGATTAAATGGTGCATTGAGGCTGATTTTTGAAGCAATGTTTAAGGGTAAAATATTGAACATAAATAGCTTAAATAATAGACCAAGCCAATGAACAACTCATAATATGAGGTAAACTGCAAAAATGCTGAGCAACTGCTCCTCCAGTTGGGTTAGCTTACTGATTAGAAAAACTCGAATCAGAAAAATCACATGAATCTTTCCGAACTTCAGCACGTAGGCGTAAAGCTACCTTGTGACCATTTCACTGTAAGGATCAACACAGTTTCACTGCAGCTTTAACCTGTGAGCTCTTCACTGTTAGTATAAGCTGTTGTTTTAGTTGCTTTGACACTTTATCCATGACACTGAGCCCTGACCATAACATTGTGTACATTTAAAATAGTCCATATAGTATATTATATGTATATATATATGCAAAAATGATTCAGATATCGTATATGCACATGCCTTTGTTTATGGATCTATCTATCTATCTATCTATCTATCTATCTATCTATCTATCTATCTATCTATCTATCTATCTATCTATCTATCTATCTATCATCCCACCACCCATCCATCTTTCTTTCTTTCTTTCTTTCTTTCTTTCTTTCTTTCTTTCTTTCTTTCTTTCTTTCTTTCTTTCACACCATATATATTTTTTCTAAAAATATTCTTATTCAGATAGATAGATAGATAGATAGATAGATAGATAGATAGATAGATAGATAGATAGATAGATAGATAGATAGATAGAAAACAATGTTAGAATTTTTATAAAGCAGTGGGACCAAAAAATAAAAATAAAATCCAGATACAATCCAGAAATGTGGTTAATAAAGTCTATAGCTTTACTTGGATTGTTCTCTCTCTCTCTCTCTCTCTCTCTCTCTCAATATATATACATATATCTGCTCTACTCTGGGAAACCAGGAGCAATCAATCAGATTTCTTTTGAACACAACACCTAGGAAAATTTCTGCTATATTTTAATATACAAATGAAACTGTGATTTGATTTTAATCTTTTAAATTGCCTGCTTAACTGTTTACTGCTTGATATCACTCAATATAGCATTTCTCGGCAGTTCAGCGAGAGGTTTCGCAGCCTGTTGACCCTCTGTGGACTCAATCCTCCAGACTACACATACAAAATGTGTCCCGAATGCAGACCGGTATTAAATAATGATCTTCCCAGATTGTCCAGTGTTGTAGGATGTGTATGATCCAATTTTATTTCCAATATACCCTCAGTCCCATCATGGCGGTACCAATATAGTATTGTAAATATTAACCACGTTTATAATTTATGAGTCAGGAGAAGCTTGTGCTGCACGGTGTACGAGTCACAGCGACCCCCGTCTTCCGAGCCAAGGCTTCATCCACAAGCTGCGTCTGTCTGGCATGCGCCTTTTGTTTGGTTTGGTGTAAAATCTTGTTTGTTTATGGGAGGTTTTATGAGATCTCAGGTTTTCAGTGTTGAGACTCCAGCAAAGAAAACAAAATGTGCGGCTTTGATGACTGAAGGACAGCCGGTAATAAATACTGATTTAAAAAATCTGTCATTATATCTAGATCCTTTCACATCTTCAGCATTGGTTAGGGCTTTATTGTTTATTATGTTTATTTTTTACTGATTGAAAATAAGAATAATAAAGGGCTAAATGCAATAGTACTGCGTGGATGGAAGCACCTAAAAAGCTATTGGAATTTTTGTTAAATGGAAAATAGCTATCGACAAAACGTAGCACTGATGCATCTGATGAAATATAAGCTGTTCTCGAGAAAGGACTCAGATAGATGGACGTGATAGCTCTTCTCATTCACGCCACTGTTGTTTTGCGTCTCCTCGCTGGTAAACTCCAATCGTATGACAGCTAATTTGTTTAAAAAGCGCCTGTTCTGTTCCCTCAGCCGAGAGAGAAGGTGAATGACAAATGTGTGATGGTTCCTACTGTAATTCAGTCCTAATGGGACGCATAGATCTCCGTTACTTCGTTCATGCCAATTATTCCGGAATATTTTTAGGAAATGAGAACTAATAGCCTCAATCAGCACACCTTAATATACCTTATTCCAAAGATCAGAGGACGGCATTAAATATTACACACTGTTCCTTCCTCCTCCATGAATAATTCGAGATAAATTTGACTAATTTGATGACACTGCAGTATGGACATGGCACTATTGTGTAACGGAAAGAAAACTTAAATTGGAAGATAATTCAGGATATTTTGAATAAAAGGGCATTTTATTTCAAGAACAGATGGAAATCTTGCTGGAATTGTAGTGTCAAGTTGGTGAAAGTGTGTTAATATACAGTGCTGCATGGATGACCAGTGTTTGTAGGCCAACCTGGACGTGATCATCTCTGGAACTCTGGATTCCTCGAACAAAAAAGCCAAAAGGATTTTTCTAGTTGCTTTGGATGGGTGCAGAAAATAAGTGCCCTGTGATCGAAAAGGTTTATGATTCTGTGTTTTGTTCATTAGGACACAACTTTCTACGAATTGAAGCGTAAACACAATCAGCAGAAATACAAAGTAAAGTTATTTAAACCTATAAACAAACTAAACTACGGAAAGTTATGTGACTTTAAAGTCACCGCTTTCACCCTTTATTTAAAATCATGTTCCCTGATAAGGATCCAGCATGTTTTTGTTGTGGATGAATCTGAATATATGAAGAGTTGGAAGGTTGTAAGAGTGTGTTATTAGTAAAAACACAACAAGGCTGTTGTAGATGAGGTTGTCTGCTTGGTTTCATGTTTGATGTCAACTTAACAAAAGCTAAAAGCTTAAAAAAAAACAAAAACGAGTGAGGTATTACTAATGTATTTTATGTTTTAGCAAAAAACGTAAAAATACCTTGAGCCAAAACAACATTCAAAAACATCCATTGAATTCAGGACGACAGAATCAGAATCGACCATGAGAGTGTAAATATGCCGACTCGTTTCCATGATTTATGACTCATACATCTGTTCAGTACGAAAAATATCAGCGATCTCTTATGCACTAACTAAACATGCATACAATTTAACATTCTCATCAAGCTACAATCCTAAGCTGGTTTTCCACAAACATGCATCATACAGTAAATACATGAACTTATAATATACCTCCATATACAGTATACACCTCATTCCACAGCTGTCATTTCACACTCTTTATTTCACACCACTTATTCCACACTATTCATATCCATTTCCAATCCGCATCCCTAATTCCACACCCTATCGTTCCATTCGCTGGTTTGACACCTTCACCTTCACCTGAGTCTCTGGTTGCTGAGGTATATTCACCAGCCAACGCAAAGGTTGCTCCATTTAGAAACAAATTCACACCGTCTCCTTGGCTGAAAGTTATAGGTTAAAAGAAAAAAGAACAAAAAACCCACAACAGCGTATATATATATATATTTTTGAAGAAGCCTCCTGTCAATTTGTATTAACCTGCAGTAAAAGTATTTACCACTTGACCCATAAATCAAATAATACACACTGAGGATTGATATAAACCACAAGGATCGATAGAAACCTGTGATTTTTTTTCCGCCTCAACACTGTCAGAGATGGAATAGAATAGTTACAGAAAATAAATCGACACCTTCTGACCAATCTGAATCGAGCAGTGTGTGTATTATTTAATTCAAATATCAGGGAGTAAATACTTTTACTCATCCTAATCCATCACTGTTTCTATACACAGTGGCTTCACATGAACAGATAATTAATGTGAGGAGACATTTACACGTGAGGCCAAAAGCGTACATACACAAACTACGCTAAAGGCTTTCCAACTCAAATTTTCACAACTCCACTCTCACATTTCATGTAACGATACATTTCAGAGAGAATTTTAAATCAATCGATTAGATTTAAATGACTAGATCAGAATTCCAGCTAACACGACAACACACTCACTGTCTCTTTAAATAGATTCCAGAAACTGAGGTAATGATTTGAGAAGCTTCTGAACGGTCAATTGTCATAATTAGGAGATAATTGGGAGTGCACCTGAGGCTGTATTTAGTGGTTTACCACTAGAGGTAGAGGTTGTGTCTCAATTAGTTTCCTTAGTTCAGTAGTTCCGTAGATGGCCAGATTAAGACCAGGGAGCATCGATGCTTAGTAAGTCAAAGTCAAGTCAAAGAAGCTTTATTGTCACTTCAACCATATATAGCTGATGCAGTACACAGTGAAGTGAAACAGGACAATTAGTGTGTGTGTGTGTGTCTGTGTCCAGCACAGTTCAGTTCTCAGCACAGTAGTATGTTCTCTTACGTGAAATCTGGACATCATATTTTCTGAATCTAGAAAAATAAGAAGCCTTTATTTTTGACACGCACAGCACAGCAAAATTCATTTCTTTGCATATCCCAGCTGATAAAAGGCACAGGGGCAGCACCCCTGGAGCAGAGAGGTTTTGCTCAATTACCCCACAGTGGCAGTGATGGGATTTGAACCCAAAACTTCTAACCAACAACCCAGACCCTTAACCACTTGAGCCACCATTGCCCCTAAAACCACCCAGAACTGAAGAAATATAAAATTATTGTGCACGAATTTTGTCAACTTTGTCTACAAATGTAGACAAGTAGCTTCTCCTTGTATCTCTCAAATGATTGCTTAAACATTTATTAACTTTGCTTGATATTCTATATCCAGTTTGTTTGAATCTACCGACTTCAGCACGTTATAAAATAGTCACTAGCTAGAAATATTGCAACAGAAAAATCAAAGTATTTTACATTATGTAGTTTAAACAACATAAAAACAAGATGAATGAAAGATATCAGTCCTGTTTGTTGTTGGTTAAAGTCAGTGTTGATGTTTTACAAAGCAAGTATCAAGTCATGTTGATGGAAACTGACTGATCAGTGTTCCAATGTGTAGTGATCCAGGGTCTTTAGTAGTGCCCGAATACTTGTATATGATATACTGATTCATCATCTAGGGAGCTAGGAAGCTGATTAAGACACACCCAGTGCTTTTTTGCCATTAACACCAAATCCAAGCAACTCAACCTAGAGCTCTTGTGGAAAATACCGTTCTAACTTAGGAGCAATGTCCAAATAAGAAAAGGTACTTTCTATCAGAAGGTACCAAAATCTTGGGACCACGCTAAAACTGCATCCTTCAGGAATGAGGCATCAATGAACTCTACCAGATAAACAAAAAGTTTGGTCCGGAAAGCATGAGACAACAAACAAAGGAAGTGGCAAAGGAGAGTCCTACATCACCATGGCTTGAAATGCTGTGCTAAATGAAGCCCCTATGCTAAGACCAGTATAAAAACGCCAGACTGAAAAGCAAAGATGACCACCAGATTTTTGGAGGAATGTTTTCCTGTACAGAGAAAAAAAGAGTGAGGCTTTTAATCTGAAGAATACCATCCCAGCTGAAGCATGGTGGTGGCAGTATAATCTTTTGTGGATGTTTTTCCTAGAAAAGATACTGGGGCACTTCAGAAAATAGATGGTGACAGAGCCAAATGAGAACTATTTGTCATATGAAATATATGAAATACTCTAGTGATACTTACCTCATACCACCCCCTAGTGTGTATACCGGTCAGTACATCAAGACAGGAAGTAGCTATTGTGTGTGTGTGTGTGTGTGTAATTAAGAATGGAGTGGCACAACCACTATCTCTATTTAATGAGGATATAATCAGCAAACACTGAAGCTTGTAAGTATGAAAATAGAACTTTTAATTGATGTATGTCATATATAGCCTGTTGGATCCACTTGATCCTCTTCCCTATAGATAGCATCATGAAGGAGGTGGATTATCAAGAATAAATGAAGCAAAGTTAAAAAATTCAGTCACAGCTGGGTCTTCCATGAAGGTAATGGTCTTAAGCATAACTCCTAAGATAACTCCTAACAAACTTGGTTTGAACGCAACAAAGTGAAAATATTATAAGTATTATGGCCAGCACAAAGCCCTGACCTGTATTCTGTAGAAAATTTGTGGACTGAACTGAAAAACAAAGGGACCTGAAGAAACAGGAGGAATGAGCTAAACCAATTCAGTGATTCAGTGCCACCAGATTCTAAACGTTTGGCCCAATGAAAACGAGGTATAGTAAAACTTATAAAGTAATAGAAACTAAATCAGACTCTTAATACTATAATTGACTTAACACAGGAAAGTGTGGAGATCTTACTAGTTCTTGTGCGAGAATGTCCTTACTCTACTCGTGTTCTAATAGTATAATATACTAGTTGTAGAAACTTCTAGATCTGAAATCTTTTACTTATTTAATTATTTTTTGTAGAATCTTCTAGGTCTGGAATGTTCTACTTCTTTAATGTACTAGTTGTAGAATCTTCTAGATCTATAATCATTTTGTTGTAGAATCATCTAGATCTGGAATCTACTATAATCTACTTGTAGAATCTACTAAATTTGGAATGTTCTATAATCGACTAGTTGAAGATTCTTATAGATCTGGAATCTTCTATAACCATTTAGTTGTAGAACCTTCTAGATCTGAAACTTCTATAATTAGTATTTGTAGAATCTCCTGGATCTGAAATGTTCTATATTCTTCTAGATGTAGATTCTTCTAGATGTGGAATCTTCTATAATATACTAGTTGTAGAATCTTCTAAATCCCGGCTGTTCTATAATCTACTAGTCAAAAACAAGAAGTCAGATTTTTTATTTATTTATTTATTTTATTTTTTTTACAATGGAAATATGTCTTCATTCCATGTGTGGAATGAATCAGCCTTTAGGAGAATGAGGAATGAGGGAAGTGTGGAGATGGAATAAGCTGAGTGTGAAATTCAGAACACATTGTCCTTGTTAGTCAAGACTTAGTTATCCTCTATCATTTTGCTAGATACCAGATCTATTTAAAATCTTGTTCAGATGTGTGTCGAGGGCTGGGTGTACATTCAATGCTATTTGAAGCGGAGGAAAAAAGTCAAGCCTTTTGGCTTCCCTCTGCCTTTCTTGTTTCAAAATGAAATCGCAACCCTCACACGGTCTCATGGGCCTTTTGTAGACATCTAAAGATGCTAACGCATTGAAACGTGTTGTAATTGCAGTCGTTCTCCTCCTGCCATCTCTGAATTTATTTCATCCCTTTTGCAGAATTTGTTTCTCTCTTATGATAAATTGGGCTGCGAGTTGTGTGGAAGATTGCTACCTGAAGGATATGATATCTGCTAAAACCTGACATGCATCTCATTTAGGCGTTTCCTTTTTGTCTGCCGTTCATTTCTGTTTTTCATTTTCATTCCTCGGCGTAGGTGAGAGCGTGGGCCGAGCCAGCAGTTGTTAGCTCAAATGTCTTCGTGTTTTGCTAATGGATTTGTAGGCTGGCAACGATGTAATGGGCCTCGTTCGTTCTTTTGTTCTTTTTTTTTTCATGGGCGCAAAGATAAATAAATAACTCGCAGGTTCATCATGCAAATTTTCGCCTGGCGACCGTCGCACATTCTTCAAACAGACACCTCCTTTGGAGAGAGAGACGCCAACTGATAAAGTGACAAATGAGCTACAGATCTCTACATGAGATGCCTCCTCCCTCTGCTTTTGTGTCCCTGTGTGAGCGAGAGAGCGTGTGTGTGTGTGTGTGTGTGTCTATTGGGAAAGAAAGAGTAAAACTGGGTCGATGCACTGAGCATCAGTCATAACACTATCACGCAATTTCTATGCATGTACAAATGTATTTCTACAGGCATATCTTTAGAAACAGGTTAAATGTCATTTTAAAGACAATACCACTTATTTTAATATAGTACCTTCTATTAAATTCCAAGATGTTATTTAAGCCATTAACTGAGACTCATTTAAAGTGAAAAGTGAGCTGAGTGAAGACACAATGCTCTGCTGCATTGCAAAAGCATGCAAAAACCTAACATTATTTCCCCCCCAATTCAAGAATTGTTACCATCCACGGTGGGGTCAAAACATTAGGCAGACAGCAACAAAACTGGACAATTCATCATCACAATAAGAAGAGCAAGAGAGGAAGTAGAAAATTAAAAGCACTGCGACAACAAGAATGGGACTTTATGCTAGAGATGCAGACAAACTAATCAAACATAAAACAGGTGACCACAGTAGGACAACAGCCGGTGACAGGACAGAGGTAGAGACAGATTTAGAGCAGGAGAAATTCGATACAGTAATCCCCCGCTATATCGCGGTTCATATATCACGGTCCCGCTATATCGCAGTTTTTTATTTGGAACATAACTAATTTTTTTTTGTGGATTTTCCCGGTATATCGCGGTATCCGCAAAACTTATAGTGAATTGTTTTTATGTTGAAATAAGGTAATTTATTAATATAAAAATATAATTATTAATTACAAAATATAAAAATGAATTAAAATAAAGTAAAATGTTAATAATATATAAAATATTGTACAGCATAGCGTTGTTTAGGAAAATGCAGAGCGGGGATGCTGAAAATCAAAATACAGTATTGCTGGAGGAACGAGTCTGGCCAATTGGAATGCCCCATTCATTTAATCACGGTTGTGATTGGCTGCTGGCTATGTGTGCAGTTGGGGAAAGGGAAGCAGAATTCTCCAGCATCCCAGTTTTTCACGTGTCACTGTCCCAAGTGTTTGGTTTTGTTCTGTGTACGCTGTATTTTTACACTTTTTCTGCAAGCCCTATTATGTCGCCCAAACGCTCTGCACCTTCTAAGGCTTCTGGCAAGGAACATACATACATACAGTACTCACTATAAATGTGATATTTCTACAAATTTACCCAAAATTCATCTTGCTATATGCTTACAAATGTTTTCTCCGTGTGTTTAAAGAGTGTGGGAGGATCAAAACAATAAAAAAAAAAAAGCATTTAGGGGTGGTGTCCGTGTATTGCGGATTTTTGTTTATCGCGGGTGGTTAAGGAACATAACCCCCATGATAAACGGGGGATTACTGTATGGTGAAACAAACAAAAATAGGATAAAGAACCATGTTGTGTGTTGAGAGGCAGATTTTTTTTAATTTAAAGGATGTTGGTTGGTGCTGTGTTTGTGTTGATGTCATAGTGGGACGTTGTACAGTTACAATGGTGTATAATAAAAGGGAAATAATGAATAATCTCAAATATTAATATGAATTATGAAAGAATGTTAATGGGTAAAATGCATAGAGGTAGCGGAGACAGAGCAATTGCTGGACACCAAATTCAAATGTAATGCAGCTATATGATGCAGTTATTCCTTGTTATTACACTTGGCTTAGTTGAAGCTTGAGGAAGTTCCAGAGCTGGACAGATTAAAACACTAAAGTGCTGCTGCATCACTGTCTTTAGGTAGAGATAAAGTAAAGGGTAAATCCGTCTACAGCTCTATCAGCAGGTATTTAAATGGCATTTTGGGTAATGTCCGAAACGGTTATCCAAAGTGGACAATAGACCAATGATAGGAAATCACAATTTCATTACAAATCTTAGATGTCATTGAAAAATCATTTGTTAACTCTTTTTTTTACAGAGTAATTTTTACAGAGTAATTTGCTCCTGTTTTGCTGCATCAGTGTTCAGCTTTAAATGTCTTTATCATGACACACACTACAGTGGTGATTGCTGGCTATTTCTGTTTTCAGCTAGCCCACTAGAGGCAATATATTCATAGAAAGGCCCCCAAAAATGTTTTTCACACAAATGTTTGGATCTTTAAAGTAAATGTTGATATCAAACCCATTTCTGCTTTCTGAGCTGCCCTAAGTGCTTGTTCATAATCCTCTAAAATGTGAAGGTGTTTATCTTCAACCGCTAAAATTCTGTTATCCAACAGAGGGAAAAACACACGTCTAAAACACACTGAATGACTCATTTTATATCAGACCCATAGCCTGAACATCATTCATTTCTTCATACTAATTGAAAATATCCCTTAAGTCAATTTCCAATCCAGTGGCGGGCTGGAACAGCAGTGTACTGGTGAAAAAAGGGTTAATTATAATGATAATTATACATGTTGTTCCTTTAAACACTTTAGTCGGTGGAATTTAATAGGCTGAGGCTAATAAAGCTCCTTTGGATTAAATTTGCAAAGAGAAGCATACTGGCAAAGAGAGACTTTGAGACATTCTGTGGGAGAGAGATTGACAGAAAACACTTAGAGTGGAGAGAGAGAGAGAGAGAGAGAGAGAGAAAGAGGGAGAAAGGGTGAGTGGGAGAGTTAAGAGAGTTGAGAGAGAGAGGGAAAGTAGGAGAGAGAGAGAGAGCTAACTTGTATGACAAGGACAGATGTTCTTTGACCATAAATAAATGCGCTTTGTTCCTCCAGCCTCACAGAGCCCCCAAAACCCTCTTGTCTCTGGTCCACTTGTGTTAGAATTAATAAAACACAAGGTCACGGAAAGCAAGACAGACAGAAAGTCAGAAAATCAGACACCGCAGTGTATGACACAGCGCTGACATATTGGCTCCCGTGAACTCTCCTGGGATTTCTGCATTTTTATCTTTCTCATAGGTTTGCACCCGGCAACCACATAAAAATGGCCTATCGGTCGATGTGAGTCTCACATTAGCTTGGCAGGACACTGATAGGGCTGTATTTGCCATGTAGAAGGCAGAAAGGTGTCAGATATTGACTGTAAGAATGAATACCACACCTCTGAGCCATAGCTAGATCCACAGTGGGACAGCACTAGTCCCTGCATAGAGTAGCTCAATCTTATTGGAATCAGCCCAGAGTGCACCACAGCGCATATGTATTCCTCATACAAACATTTCCATATAACCAGAGCAAAAAGCTGATCGATTACTAACCCCGTTATGGAGGAGATCACTGGGGACAGTTGTAAGGATCCATGAGGAACTGATGATGGTGCTCGAGAAGCGTCGGCTCGTGATGTTTTCTCAGTGCCAGCCTTCATCCGAGTATCTGTTCCCATCATCGCAGATCGTGTAGTTATAAGGCAAGACACTGCAGATAGAATGATGTTTATGGAGACATGTTTTATTTAGGAAATTTGGACAAATGCATACAGATATGCATCCAAAAATATCAAATTTTTTAATAGGGAAAAAAATGGCCATAACATGTCAACATTTTTTAATAAATTAATAAAAATAGATTTAATGTAATAAAAAAAAACCCTTAGCATTCAGCTATGTCTTTGAGCTAAATGGCAAACCTCAGCACATGTGTTTGTCACTTTTTTTTTTTGTATATTCAAATCTCCACATTATCTGTAACATATTATCTAGACCAATTAAAAAAAAAAAAAATTAAATAAAAGTAAATAAAAAACAGATTCAAAATCTACTTGGCAGAAACACACTGTGTCACATATCCCAGAAAACTTAGGGATTTATAATATAAATTCATGATATAAATGAAAAAAAAAAAAAGTGTATGTCATTATGACCACATGTACAAATATAAGAGTACACTTACTTATTCATTTATTTATTTATTCATTCATTCATTTATTTATTTATTTATTTATTTAAAGAAAAGTCTTGAAATTCTATGTTTATTCTTTTCCTATGCTTAATTAGAAACTTTACAGCAGAATATATATATATATATAGATATATATATTTCAGATATATATATATATTTTCAGATATATATATAGATGTATATATATATACATATATATATATATATATATATATATATATATATATATATATATATATATATATATTCTGCTGTAAAGTTTCTAATTAAGCATAGGAAAAGAATAAACATAGAATTTCAAGACTCTTTCTAAAAACCTTTTTTTCATTTTCATTTTTTATTTATTTCCCTTTAATGCCTAGCCTTATATCTGAACCACATAGTAATATCATCTGCAATAAAATGCAAGCTCGAAAAATGAAAGAAACTTAGCCTACCATTGTTGAAAACTTACAGATCAGACATCTGCCATTTCAGACAATACCTAGACAAACACTTCATTATTTTTCCCCCAACACCTCCTTTCGTGTTAATAGTTTTCCGTATTGCGTCTTGCTTTTCTCGCTTTGGTTACAGCCTGCACCACTTACACAAAGCAGCATGCGTCTCTAAGCTTTCACATGATGAATCGTCCGCATTTTCTTTATATAGTGTTATATTGGCATTTTAAAGAAGTTGATGCATTTAGGATACCATGTAAATAAAATGATGAAGCAGAAAAGAAAACAAACCAGAGAGTATAGATTCGGAGAAATGGGGGAGGGTTTGTAAAAACTGTGTAAATCGATGCTGTTGGCATGCTAAATATATGTACATGGTGATATATACTGTTCATGGTGAGGAACCAATGACAGTAAACAATTTGCAGGCTCCATCTGTCACAATGAACATATTTCCACAGTAATGTGGGATTTGTTTATTTGTCTATTTATTTATTTATTTATTTATTTATTTAGTCTTACTGAGATGGCACTTATTTTTATATTACATTAATAATTGTATTTTTTGTATTGTTTTTTACACATTTTGTTGTTCTATATTTTACATTATTATTATTATTATTACTATTATTATTATTATTATTATTATTATTATTATTATTGTTATTATTTACCCATGAACCTTTTTTCCCCCACTTTTTCTTTTTTTTTTTCTTGAGATTTGTGGCTGGTGAGAACTGAAACACACTGCTATGTGCAAATGTTTTGTATTTTGTTGTAAAACACTTGACTATCTACTCCGGCTCATTTAATTGTAGCACTGTGGTCTTCCTACAACTTCCCTGCACCACACTTCCTCAGCCGAATCGTTGTCAGCTCCTTAAGCAGCTCTGCAATACATTCTGCCTCATTTATGTATGCATGCATAGACCAAAAAAAAAAAAGAATAAAATAAATAAATAAAAGATGTGTTTAAATGTAATGTCGGTGCACTGAAATTTGTTAGCACCAGCATGAGGAAAGGTGTTGGGTTTGAAATGAAAATTAAATTGAATCAAAGTGATAAATATGTGAGCTGCACCGGTTCTGTCTGAATGCCGAGTCCTTCTACCCGGCTGCTGTTTCCTCTCATGCGCCCCGCACTTCCTCCTCTGTGTGGTGAAACCTGTTTGTAGACAGCAAGCATTGTTCCCACAAAATCGATCTGAAATATGCTGTGGTCCAGATAAAGCCAAGACAGAAGACTGCACATTTCAGGACGATGATCTTCCATCCTGCGCTGGAAATGAGTAATTGTGATTTTGATTGCGCCACCCTTTTTTTTGGTCAACCTTTGACCCCGGTGATATTTCGCCGTGTCACTGTCACATCTCTCGGCTTTTCAGAGGATAATGTATTCGGATATCCAACTAGGTGATAACAAAATTGCCTGACATTTTCAGATTTATTACTGTATTTTCCTATTATCGGTGGAAAAAATATAGGCAAATGCATCTCCATAAATCATGCTGAGGGAGACGCTGGGCTCATTGTGGCCTTTTTTTCTCTTTCGTTTCTTTTTTTTTGCTTTTTTTTGCAGGAAGGAGTTCTCTCTGGTTTCGATTGGGAAATAAATTGCAGCCTCATTTCGCCTGGATGGAAATGAGAGAGAAGAGGCCTGAGCCGTTCAATGGAAAGATTTTTTTTTTCCCTTTCAGAGAAATGCAGCTACTTTTCGGCCTCAATACTGATTTGTGCTCATTGCCTCTGACAGCCGCAGCTCCAGCTCCTCTGGTTTTGTAATATTTGTTCTTTCTTTGAGGACGCACTTCACCAGCTTCTCCTCTTGTTCCATTTTCATGGTCTGTTATCTGTTATCTTTTTTTTTTTTTTTTTTTTTTTACTTAGCAATAGATGTAGCATTGATTTTATAGAAACCATTGTAAAATTGATCAAGCAGTCCCAGGAGCGGAAATGAGAGCCGCAGGAAATGAGATGGTGATAAAGACATGTTTCTGTTTCGCATTTACAGATTTTTAATTAACACCTTCATTCTGACTCGAGTCTCTCAGCTTAAAATGATCATCTAGATGACAAAGAACAAGTGTTAGATGCAATAATTCTAATAAATATTTCTGTGATTATGAGCATAGTTGTGTAATTTTCTCTGCTGGTGTTGTAGAGTGGTGCTTGGTGTAATCATCATCGTTGGAGTTGTGTGATTATTCCCTGGCATTCAGTAGGTCAGTGTTTGTGTCAGTGAATCTTTCGGTCATTCCCGCTCAGCAGTTTAGTCGAGTCAGTGAGTTCAACGAGCCTCGTTCAGGCTCATTTAATCCGAACGGGAGATTTTCAGTTTTTCTGTGCATGCAATAGTAGCTTGTTTGTTGCTGCATATGAAAAATAATTCTTTTATATGATACATAGCAGACTGCCTGCTTGTGATTTCACTCCTTTTGGCGTACTGCAAATAAAAGCCAAAGGAAAATGAATGAATGATTCTGCTTCTCAGCATGTTTTTATTGTCATAAGGCTGGCCATGTAATTGGCAATTGTTCAGCCCTAGAGAGGAAACAGGAAACACAGAAATAAAACTTCAGACTAAATTGTTAAGGCTTTTGTTATTGTTTGTAATGTACAGCACCTACATTAAAACTGGTGCTACCTAGCGATGTATTTCAGCTGGAGATTTGTTGTCAGAGTATATTAAAGTACCACACTCTCCAAACTGCTAGATACCGGGGCATTAGTATTCCTGGTTGATTTATCAGACTCATTTCTTGCAACGGATAGTGTGCCTGAGTGTGTAACTTATTAAAGACAATTACACGGCACCAGATACAAATATTCACACCTAGCATAGCTGATCAAAATACAAAATCTAGTGCGCAAAAGGGGCAAAATTCATTCAGTCATCTTCAGCAGACACTTCCTGGTCATGGTTGTGGTGGATGAACCCAGTCCTGGGAACACTGGATATGAATACACCCTGAATGATATGTTAGACCATCCCAGAAATTCACACCTAGCATAGCCAATTAAACTAAAGAAACATAAACAGACACTGGGAGAACATGAACAAAGGCTAAGAATCTTACTGATGCTGTTATTTCTTCTCTAAATATCCTAAAGATATTTTTTTCTTTAGTGCTTGTCCTACACAGAGTTATTGGGAACTTGGACCCTATCCCAGGGGACTGGGGGCACAAGTTTGGGCACAGCATGGATTATGTGCCAACCCCTTGCAGGACACTTTTGCATACACTCACCCATCCATTTGCACACTATGAACGTTTTAGACATACCAGTGAGCATGTAGACTTGTCTTTGGGGGAAATGAAGCAGGAATACCTGGAGGAAACCTACAAAGCACATGCAAAGAGGTGCAGAAGGAAACCTGTCCCATCTTCCTCTCCTGCTGGAATCAAACCCCCAGTGCCAGAGATGTGAGGCAAATGTGCTACCACTAAGCCACCCTGCCTCCAGACCAGGGTATATTTAATGATTAATGTGAATGGTCACCTTATGTTGACATGTAGATGCATATTAAATTGTAATTCCACCTGTTTATCTGTAGCAAACTATTTATTTCTCTTTCTCTCAGAAAGGATGTCATACAGTTCTGTCCATCTTTCTGTGTTGGCAAATGTACTGGGAAGCCTAATCAAGTTGTTCCGCCTGCACCTATTTGTCCTATTCCTATAATTGGATATGGCCTATTGAATATGTACCGGTTGATTATATCGGGCTGCCTAAAGCCAAGTCTGAGAATCAGTACTAAATGATAGCTTGTGGGAAAAAAAATCTTGTTTTTCTATTCCTCCTTGTAGAATTAATACTTCTCAATTGTGCTTCAAGTGCTCGTAAATTTCTCCATCACTGTTGGGTTTGCCAGAGTTTGTTCAAACAGATCAAGGTACTAATTTTCGATTCAAGCTATTTGTGCAAGTAATGAAAAATCTGAACATAGCTCACCAGGTGTCTAGTCTTTATCATTCTGTCTTGAGTTTGAAGGCTATGCATTAAAAGCATTGCCTAGATTCAGGACAAACCTTGGATGAATGTGTTCTACTTGAGGTATTTGTTGTATTGCATGTGAAGCTATCCAAATATTGGTAGGATTCTATCCTGGGGGAATTTGGATGTTTGGTTTTAAAAAGAGATCCTTGGAAGAATAACAAGCACAACATTTTAAATTATGAGCAATTTTTGTGCAGTTTGAAAATATAGACATAAGCACCGATCAGGTATAACATTATGACCACCTGCCTAATATTGTGTTGATCCTCCTTTTGCTGCCAAAACAGCCCTGACCCATCCTGCACTGTGTATTCTGACACCTTTCTATCAGAACCAGCATTAACTTCTTCAGCAATTTGATCAACAGTAGCTTGTCTGTTGGATCGGATCACACGGGCCAGCCTTCGCTCCCCACGTGCATCAATTAGCCTTGGCCGCCCATGACCCTGTCGCCGCTTCACCACTGTTCCTTCCTTGGACCACTTTTGATAGATACTGACCACTGCAGACCGGGAACACGCCACAAGAGCTGCAGTTTTGGAGATGCTCTGATCCAGTGGTCTAGCCATCACAATTTGGCCCTTCGTCAAACTCTCTCAAATCCTTACACTTGCCCATACTTCCTGCTTCTAACACATCAACTTTGAGGACAAAATGTGCCTAATATATCCCACCCACTAACAGGTGCCACGATGAGATAATTAGTGTTGTTTGCTTCACTTGTCTGTGGTCAATATTTAATGCTTGATAGGTGTACACTATATGTACTTTACCTGATAAAGGTATGAAGCACATTTGTGACAGGAAATCAGTCCCCATTAACTTTCATCCCAGTTTACAAGGAATGGTTTACTTCCTGTTCCTGCTTCATCTCTATCAGTTAAATTTTCTGGTCAGTTTTTTTCTGTATGGTATGTAAAATGACTACAACATATGTGTGTTTCTGTTATTTCTGAGTCCAGGAAAGCGTATAATTACAAAGCCTTTCTGTCAGGTTGGTTATTGTGACATTGGTAATGATGATATTATGAGTGACTCTGATTGCTGCAGACATTTGAACTCTGAAATGTAATAACACTGCATGTCTGATTCAAAAGTTTCATTGACATTCATTCTCAGAACACTGTTGTACAACACAACACACTAGTTACTGCAGCTGAACCCATTAAACAGCATGCCTACTGTGTTAATGCAACTAAAAGAGCAGCTATAAAAGAGGAGGTCAAATATCTGTTGGGGCTTGGATTGGAAAAGCTGTAAACTCAGATGTAGACTGTGGAGCTTGCCTGTTTTTTATTTGTCCCAAAGCAGATGAGTTATATCACTTGTGTACTGATTATAGATGTGTCAATGTGGTTCCAGTCTCTGGTTTATGTATCCTTTATCCTGGATAGAAAACACTATAGCTAATGTTTGGTTCAGCTTGGTTTGCTTAAGGGTTATTGGCAAATGCCACTGATTCCTCGTGCATACAGATTGCACCTTCCATCACCCCTGATCATTTCCTACAGTACACAGTTATGCTGTTTGGATTTAGAAATGCCCCATTACTGTCTAGACGTTAACATTGTGTTGTCAGATCTTCTAAATCATCTAGCATATTTAGATTACACCATGGATTGGCCCACTCATGCAGAAAAAACTTTAATACAGAGATCATTCAGCAATTGTTGGTGTGCCACCAATAGTATAACCCATAGAGATGGGTCAAATTTCCATTTCAAGAGTAATCACAAGTTGTTTACATCTCTTGTAGATTGGTTTGTTGAGCCATAACGAACGCTCCTTTAGCAATATTTTGTTGTTCTTCAGTGCCATTTAGCAGTAAAAGCAATTGTCTACTTTTGTGGCACTCATTCAGAAAGAAGCACACAAGCAACCAGGTTTGAGATTGTTTTTATTTCTTTTGTTTTACTGTGGCAAAAACTTATCTTTTCTTTTGTCCAGGGCCAGATTACATGGACAAAGAAGGTGAAGATGATTATCTAGGTCAAACACAACCCCACAGTGATGAACAACACCACAGCCAGGACAGTCCTAGAAAAGTGAAGCAGATATTGATGTGGGACCACTTCCAAAAACAAGCCATCAGTAAATCCCCAGTATATAAACTGGCCCCCCATACACCTTTCCACATGCATTCCATTAGATCTATTTCAGTTTTTTTTTTTCATTATCATTCATCTTTCAGTAATATTCATAAATAATGAGGTTTGAAACTTGTTATGGCATACAAAATGGCTACAAAGTAAAGGGGAATACATGGTCTCATCTTACAATCCAAGAGTTTTATTGGGCCACATGGGCCCCATCTTTTATATGACATTGGTGAAGCTGGATATTATCCAGGATTTTTTGGAGAAAAGCAACTCAGTGCTGTCTCCAATGACAGCGTTGTCGCCAAGGGACATATTCCGAGTAATCTCATGAAAACTTCATATGAGTGATCTTGAGAATCATATTGGAAATGGCAGAAAAAAAGAGACATGGAAAATCATGACTGTCTGTTTAACTTGAGACCTCTTGATGTGATGAAGGACACTTGCAAAACTTTCTACAGTCCTCAAAAACCTTGATATTAATGAAAGAACAGTGGTCACAAAAACTCATCCTGGAATGACCCAGTATATGAAGGCTAATCCAACCAAGTGGAGGTTTATACTTTTCATCGTGACTGACAGGAGTAATGGTTACACAATGCAACTGCATGTCTGCATCGAAAAAAAAAAAACAACAACAACATTCCCCTCAGGCACTGGACTCACATTCGATTCAATCATATATCTGATCAAGCTTGTATTCCAGGGCTCTGTTTTAGCATTTGTTTGTAGATAATTTCTACATTAGCATTAAGCATTTCAAACAACTGCACAAGCTGAATATCTCTATGTGGCACACAATGAGACAACTGAAGAAAAAAAATGCCCCCCAGACTCAGGCCAATGAAGAAGGCCTTTGAAGAAGATTGATCCCAGAGGCTACATCAGGTGGATACAAGACAGACCAATTGTCATTGTGAAATGGATAGACACAAGGTGAGGTAACTTAAGGTGAGGGATCAGTATGTTTTTTACCAAACAAGAAACATTTTTTTAAACATGCACTAAAAAAAGGGTAGTACTGACTGGACTACCTTGTCCTGTACCCTGTCTGAAATACAACGAGCACAAGAGAAGAGTTGACTTGCCAGATCGGCTGATAAAGTACTATTCTCTACATTATAAAACCAAATGATGGTAAAGGAGTTGTAAATCTGCCATTGACTGGCATCCCATGTGTAGTCCAACCTCACAACCAGTTTTTCTGTGACACACTCCAGATCCACCCTAACCAGTTACTGAAAAGTGAGTGAAGGAGTGGTACTGGACTTTTTATCTTATCATTTTATGGATATAGCTGCCACCAACAGCTACCTTTTTGCACAAAGCATTTTTTTTATGGACAGGCTTTATGAGGGAACTTGCAGTCCAGCTGTGAGAGACCAAATTGAAGGTTCCTCAAGCAAAGGAATACTCAGGATAATGTCCTATGGTTTTGTCAGCAGGAGAACCCAAGTAAGAGGGCCACACAGTGTCAGAAGACTTGTTACCTGCAGGGGAAACAAATTACCTATGTGTCAACCCTGTGGAAAGACAAGGAGTGTGATGTGGGCCTTTGTCTCACCCTGAACAGGAACAGATTTGATGAGTTGAGATTTGGAAACAATAGGGGATGTATGTCATCTTAGTTTTACCAAATGGCACCAAAAACATCAAATGTTTGGGTTGGAAATGATACACTAGTCATTTCTGTGTTAAATTGGGTTATAGAGGTATTTATTAGCATTATCATTGACATAGTTATCAAACATAGGCAGATACGCGAGACCTCTAAAGGTTCAATTGGAAATTGGAGTTTTTCCAAGATACGGTTATATACCCTAGCAAGAAATTATGTCACAGACAGGTACACTATATGGCCAAAAGTCCGTGCACCCCGCTATTCATATCTGATTCCTCCTCAACCTGTTTCCACAAACTTGGAAGCACACAATTGTATAGAATGTCTTTGTAAGCTGTAGCATTACAATTACCCTTAACTGGAACTAAAATGGGTTCCAACAAGACAATGCCTCTGTGTGGAAAGTGAGCACCATGAAGACATGCCCTGTTAAAGTGTATGATCTCTGCAGAGAGCCCTGATTCTGACTCAACCCCACTGAACACATTTGGGATGAATTGGAATATTGGCAGGGGTGTAGGTTTTCTTGCCCAACATCAGTGTCTGATCTCGCTAAGACACTTGTGGCTGAATGGACAAATCCCCACAGGCATGCTCCAACATCTAGTGGCAAGCCTTCCTATAAGAATGGAGGTTATGATAACTGCAAAATGGATTATATCAATGGGCTTGATGATTATGGGTCAACTCTATACTAGATGCTCATATAGATGCTAAGGTACCTGCCATTTTCTGAACTTGCTGTGGCTGATTTGAAGGCACACTGTGTAACTGCAGCTAAAAATAATGTTATTCTCTTTCACTGCTCACTTCTTTGCTTAGCTTGTCCATGTCATTTGTTTGGACTTCTTTTACCAGCGTGGAAGCATTCTGTGATACATTCGTGCTTGCAGCTCCTGACTTGTCTTGAAATCCTTTAAACTTGAAGTTGATGCAAATGCTGTAGGAGTCAGAGCTGTTTTCTTACAAAAGGATACATTTGGAGTTTATCATACAGTGATGTTATAGTTTGTGAAAACTGAACAACCTCAGATGAAGCATTCTGCTAGAAAGCAAGAAGCCTCAACCTTCTAAAAATATCTATCCATGTCTAAAAATGAACACAAAGGTATATAAAACATGGTGATGCGTGAAAGCCATTTTAATATGAGCACCATCAAAAAAATGTTTGTGTTGCATGTCAGAACTAATTGTGGATTATTCTAGGCTGTCTCTTTATAAGTGGACTAGACTGTTAAAAAACGATATTGTCGCAGAATGATAAGGAAAGAAAACACAGCAAAAGGGGTGGAGCTTTGGAATTAATACACTCTTGAGCTTTTAGTGTTCACCAGTCAGCTTGCTTGTTTGTGGCTTTGTTCTTTGCTAATTTGCTAATCTGACTTCTTGGTTTGTTGATCTGTCCAGTTTGGTCTTTGACCCATGCTAGTTTTCTTGCACCTTTCCTCATCTGCTTGAAGTGCTAATAGGTAAGGATGTAGATACAGTGAAACCTCGGCATACAAATGCCCGCCCTTATGAATTTTTGACTTAGGAATTGAAATTTTACATGAAATTTGCATCGGCATACAAAGCATTTTCAACATACAAACAAACCGAACTAAACCCAGCACCAGCTAAGTTGCGCGTATGTCCGGGAGCTGTTCAAAACATGTTTGCGTCAGTGAAAAGCCAAATGAAGCCAACTCAAGCGAGTTTACGAAGTTTAAGAATTTTTTTTTTTCGGTTAGCGAAAGCTGTTTCGAAAGAGTCAACCCACGATACCAACACTGACTTCAGCATGCATTTAAAAGCTACTTGATGTTTCACATATTTTTTTGTTGACAGATTGGTGGTGTGGGTGGTCTGTTCTATTTTTACTTCCGGTGAGGAACCTTGACATGGAATGCTTGGCTTGGGTCAGTTCTTTGTAAGCAGCCATACAGTTTACATACGCTTAGTATTTGTAATATTACTCATATTTTTGGGTGGCTGGAACGGATTATTTGCATTTACATTATTTCTTATGGGAAAATTTGTTTTGCAATACAAATTTTCTCCTTAAGAACTCTGAGGTATCTGCATTATTCGGCTGTATATTTGGTAACGCTTTGCAACTGAATGAACTGAATAACAAAACACAAAATCTGAACACAGATTGGCAATTATGTTTGATTATTAGCATTTATCAGCATTAATGTTCTGGGAGTATTAGCATAAGACTTGTATGATTATCAGGATTGGCATTGTATTAGTATTATGTGATTGTCAGCACTGCTGTTGCATGATTATCAGCATAAGCATTGGTTAGAATTGGCACTGTGTGATGACTTGATCGTCTTCATCTTGAACTCTAATAGAAACATCTAGAACATTCCGGTATACGTACACTACACAGTGTGCATAGTTTAATAGGGCAGGGATTAGCAAGAATGATGCCATTTGGAACAAAGCCTAGAAAACAAAAACAAAAACAAATACAAATGTAGGCATCCATTCACATTTATTTTACCTCCAAATGATCTCTGTACATCACTGCTGTAATAGAAATCTGATTTCTTTTATAAACTTTGAGACAATCTGAGATGAGATCATGTCTTAAATGTTGGGAAAAACACTTATTGTTTCTTTATTGGGGAAAAAAAAAGTAATTTAGTGCAAATTGAAAATAAGGGCTAGTCTATCCTACCTGTGTAGCAGATGTGTAGAATCAGTGAGTGTTATTTCTCTGACTATGCTGCCCTCAGCGTGTGTAACACCAGGCTTTTAATCTCGCATGGAAATGCATAAATGGATGTTGACTCGAAATTGCGATGACCTTTGCGATGTCTGCAGTCTACCTGGGAGAGAAGACGAAGCGCTGGTAAATATTTATGGCTTGTCGAAGACATGGAAGGTCGCGGCAGCGGCTTGTAGTCAAACATGTTCTTCCCCTAAAGTCCAGAGGCATTTTTTTTGGACCCGACCCAGTGCTCTGAGGGAACACGATAAATGAACTAAAGAACCAAAAGTCCCTGACTGCCCTGAACTGATTTATTTAATCGGTTAAAGACTATTCTATTTCTGTCCATGATGCAGTGGTCAATCAAAAGCAACATCAGGTTTCTTTGTTTGAGGAAGTTTCTTCATTATTGCTTTTTACAGTAGCATCATGACTAACTACCCCAGGTGTCACATAGCCTACATGCTAAATGAAAGGTTTTTCACAGGGTCTCACCTCCATATCTCTGCATTTATAGCTTGGCTGCCTAACTAGTAACTTTCAAACATAAACAAAATAAATGCATCATCCAGTTAGGGGGCGGAGATGGTCACAGGAGTAGGTGTGGTTTATTGAGATCACACAAACAATCTAAAATGTCAAACATGGTCAATAACAGGCAGAGGTCCAGGAGATCAGCAGACTGGACAAACTCCAAAATTCAAATCAGGTAACAAACAAAGTGAAAATCTAGAATTATGAGAAGAATAACAAAAGGTTTGGTTGAGAAGATGATGCTATACTGAGCATTACGCTGCAGTGAGTGAGTGTTTGAGAGTCCTGTATACAGGTGGAGGTGTGATTGGGAACAGATGTACATGTTTAGAAGTCCGGTGACTGTGAACATGACAAAGTGCCTGTGATTTGGGATGTGTAGTCTGTGCCAGCCATGATTGTAGGGTCCAGTGTGTTCTGGGAAATGGAGTCTGGTGCCAAGTCTGGTACTGACATGATGCAACCCAATTGGTTAATCTTGTTTCTTATGATTATATAAGCTGGTATTCAATAATATGTGAATAAACAAATGAGTGCATTAATGAGCAAGCAAAAAAACTTTTATTATAATGGTAGTAAATGTTATCTCATTACAATGGCACTTGGCAAGGGGTGGGATATGTTAGGCAGCAAGTGAACAGTTGATGTTGAAGTTGATGCGTTGGAAAGAGGAAAAATGGGCATTTGTAATGATCTGAGTGAAAATAGTAGTTCTTTTGTGGTGTTCCTGGATTGTAGTGGTTAGTACCTACCAAACTCAGTCCAAGAAAGGACAACCTCTGAACTGGCGACAGGGTCAAGGCTCATTGATTCACATGAGGAGTAAAGGCTGTCTTGTCTGATCCACTAGAAGAGTATCACAGTATGTAACTCATGTGGATGAATGGATGCATGTGTGTTGCTTAACTAGGGAAGACCTGGCACTAGGATGCCCTATGGGAAGAAAACAAGCTGGCAGGGGCAGTCTGATGCACTGGGCAATGTTCTGCTGGGAAACCTTGAATCCTGACATTCTTGTGGATGTTACACTGCAACAATTGTTCAGGAATGGTTTGAGATACTCCATAAAAGTGATGATATGGCCTGAAAATTCCCCTTTATTAAACTTATTCGAGCATCTGTGGGATGTGCTGGAAGAACAAATCCAATCCATAAAGACCGTACCTTAAGTCTTGTTACTGTAATTAATAGGACTTAAATAATCTGATGCTAATGTTGTGCTGCCACCTTCAGAGGTCTTGTGGAGGTCTCATGCCTTCAGAGGTCTCATGCCTTGAAGGGTCAGAGCTGTTTTGGGTGCACATGTTGGACCTATTAGGTAGGTGGATATAATGTTACGGCTCGATCGTGTGTATATTCTAAATTCTTTTCTCCCGTAGGTTGTTGTGTTTTTAAAATATTGATTCCTTGGAAAGTTGTTAAATATGTGAAACCTCGCCATTGAAATTCATATGTTTGAATGAATCAATGTTTCATGACAAATTCATGAAATCTGAATGAATTATGAAATTTGAATTTCAGCTGCCAGCTTTGATTAAATTCACACTCACTGGCACTTACTCGTCAATGTTACTCTCAAGCATGCGCTGTTATTTTGGACTGGACTTTTCAGCAACCTGGAAAATGCAAACAGTAAAAAAATGAGTTGCAAGTTGAGTTTATTTTGTGCTTTTTATTTTATTTTTTTTTCTGGTATTTATTTCCTCTTATATCCTTTTAGCATATTCTTTCCACCACCACCTTGTTCTGATCTGTAAAAAAAAAAAAAAAAATCTTTAATCTTTTTCTTGCATCTTTTATCTAAATTAGGTTTATAAAAAGGATAAATTGGGAAGTGTGTATTAAAGGATTAGTGGGTTCGAGCTTGTTTCCATGCACCTGAGGCTTGGATTAAATATCTTTAATTGTTATGTTCTTTTATGTCATTCCTAAGATATTATAGTCACTTAAATTTTAAATCGGCATTTTTCTAATGAGTTTATTTTGCATTAGACACATATAGCTAACCATCATCACTTTACCTCAGACAAAACAACAGGAACACTCAATTTCCGTCTCTCTTTATTGATAATCTTTCGAATCCTAACACACACTCATTTAGATCACGCATGTTTCTTCCTTTCCTCTTTCAATTAGAGTGAAAGGTCTTAATAAAACTCCTGGGTTTGGTAAACAGTTTCCGTGCTTCCTTTAAGCTGATTTCAAGGGGGGAAAGTGTTCTTTCTTCTTGAAGCCGATGTGTCATTACTGTTATTCAGCTGTTCAATGTGGCTCAATTGTTAAGGGTAAGGGGAGCTCCAGAAATATAAAAGTAAAAGTATGAGGTATTTTATAGATATTAAGATAAAATATAAGAAATATTTTCTTAGAGCTAGGTAATACTAGCTGTCTTAATTGTAATGCTGTTGGTATATTTGCGCACCTAGCTTCTCTTGCTTTACCCTCAACACACACACACACACACACACATATATAAAATTATATATATATATATATATATATATATATATATATATATATATATATATATATATATATATATATATATATATATATATATATATATATATATATATATATATGTGGTTAAATATAATTCACATTAAAAAGAAAATCTGCAGAAAGTTGCTAGCCTTAACATGTCATGTCAAAGGAAATTGCTACTAATACCATGTTTACCTCAGAGAAAGTTGCGATAGCATTAACAGGTTTTATTCTGGAAGACAGCTGCTTTTGCATTAACATGTCTACCTCAGAGAAAGCTACTATAGCTTTTACATGTTTACATCAGAGAAAGCTGCTATAGCATTCAATTGTTTACCTCAGAAAAAGATGCTTTACAATTCAATTGTTTACTTCAGAGAAAGCTGCTATAGCATTCACATGTTTACTTCAGAGAAAGCACCTGTTTACCTCAGAGAAAGAAAGCACCTATAGTATTCACATGTTTACCTCAGAGAAAGCACCTGTTTACCTCAGAGAAAGAAAGCACCTATAGCATTCACATGTTTACTTCAGAGAAAGCACCTGTTTACCCCAGAGAAAGAAAGCACCTATAGTATTCACATGTTTACCTCAGAGAAAGCACCTGTTTACCTCAGAGAAAGAAAGCACCTATAGCATTCACATGTTTACTTCAGAGAAAGCACCTGTTTACCTCAGAGAAAGAAAGCACCTATAGCATTCACATGTTTACTTCAGAGAAAGCACCTGTTTACCCCAGAGAAAGAAAGCACCTATAGCATTCACATGTTTACTTCAGAGAAAGCACCTGTTTACCCCAGAGAAAGAAAGCACCTATAGCATTCACATGTTTACCTCAGAGAAAGCACATATAACATTAATATATCTGCGAAAAACAGCTATAGCATTAACATGTTTACCTTAGAGAAACCTGCTATAGCATTCATTTGTTTACTTCAGAGAAAACTGCTGTATCATTAATATGATTACCTCAGGAAAAGCTACTATAACATTAACATGTCTACCTCAGCTATAGCATTAATATTTCTATCTTAGAGAAAACTACTATAGCATTGATGTTTATCTCAGAGAAGGGTGCTATAGCAATTAACCGTTTACCTCAGAGAAAGATGCTATAGCACTGATATGTTTCTAGAATTTATATACCCCAGAGATCAACAAACTGTCCAAAGTTAATAAATGAAAATGCCCTTGGAGATCCTAGACTATCGCCTTGTAATCAGCAGGTTGCACACTGTCCTGTGTTCATGGTATAGACAACCAGCAAAACGAAGCTAGCGTTGCCCTTTGCCCTTTCTTTACAGTCAATTAAATATAGGTGTGAGTTTAGTTTCTTTATTCTAACGTTAGTGTGTGCCTTTTGTGCAAATTGACAGAAGCCTATGAATTGAACACGCATGAGATTATAAGATGTGTCTTAAGTTAAACTCACCAAATATAGAAATAGGGCTTGATTTGTAGTTGTGTTTTCCCTGTGCCACATTTACGCAGATAAAAAAAAAAGTGACATTATTAAGTTGTGACTGCGACCGAGTTGTCAGATAGCGGCTGAAAATAAATTGCAATCAAATGGAAATAATAAACAGACACGCTAGCTGTGTGTGACAGCTTCAGAAAGGGTTAGAAATGTTTTTCCTGCTAAATTTTGACTTCGCTGTTATTGATAGCCCGACTACATTCGATTAAATTATTGTTTATTACTTATTACTTGTATGGTTGACTCCATTTCCTATGTGTCATGTTTTGCACGTATTCACAAACTCTTTCAGTTCCGTTTAAAATGGAGGAATGCTTCCGTATAAATTGTTGTGATTAATGGTAGCAGGAGTACAGATTTCATTCCTCTTGAGGTAGCAGTCACCAGGCCATTCAGTAAATTAACAAGACAGCATTCTTGACACGACATCCTTGTGTGCCAGTCACTTCATGCACAATTGTGATCATTATTGGTAATAGCCTTCACTTAGCATTTTTTTTTTTTTTGTAAATTGATATGTAAATGTTTTCACAGGTTAAGCCATTTTTATCGCCTAAACAATCTCACAATGCTAAGTTGGAGCTTCATTTCATTTGTTTGCTACATATTTGTTAGCATTTTATTACCATACTATACTTAGCCAAAAAATACCTCCTATTCTTTTTCTTATTTTAATGTTCCTTCAAGTGTTTTTTTTTTTTTTTTTTTTTTTTTACATAACAATGTAACATAAATTCTAATTTTTCTTTTTTACTTAGCAACATAGTCAGTGCACTAACATGAGTGGCTCTGTTTGGCTCCCAATGTCAGACAAGGACAGGGTTTGGATGCCGGAGCAGTGGTTTATTGACTGAAGCAGACAAATTCAAAAGGGCAAACCAAAATCAAAGTCAATAGACAGGCCAAGTATCAGGTGATCAGCAGACAGATGTAAGTCAGTTGGGCTGAACTCATTAAACAAAACAGGCACGTTCAATAGCAGGAAAGCAAAAAAGAAAAAGAAAGAAAGAAAGAAAGTAAGTAAGAAAGCACTAGTGCTATGCTAGGGGCAAGACTGCAAAGATTCAGTGAAAGTCTGGGATATTTATGAGCAGTGTGTTAATAAGGACCATGTGACTGGGTTTGTAATTTGGTAAGGATTGTGAGAAATGGAGATCTTACTGCTATGGGAAGCAACCGTCACACCCAATTGTGTTCTCTTTTAGTATCATTCACAGCATTTTTTTATTTTTTTTCCAAATCAGCTTGAATATGAACGATTGAGAAAAGCAGTATAACATAACAGTGCTCATTTAAATGGGGCGACACTGTGTTTTGCCTAGAGCAGCACACTGGTACAAAGCAGCCCTGATTGAAGACGATACCTGTCTCTGTGTTCTGACTTTCTATGAAAAAGGATTGTGATCACAGTGGAACAGCGTGTGATTAACAGAATCTGGCCTACAGAATACTAATATAGCAATAGCGCAGATAAGAAGTTGTTCATTTGTCTCATCTGATATGCTTCAAATGACTCAAGATATGCAACACGGTCCCTAAAATTCACTTACAAAGGGTGCTGTTATATACAGCATGCAATTTAGTCCCAGAATCCCAAATCGTGGTTGAGGACTGGAACAAAACGGTCCAAGTGTGTCTTGGCGAAGTGGTCTCGGTCTGCTTCCAAATGACCTCTAGAGCAGTTTGATTGCAGCATAAAACTGAGATGAGACTTAGCTGAACCAAACATGCTGTGTTTTTGAATTGTTTTTGCATTTTTATTTGCAGATGTGAGTTGCTAAACTGAAACAAAGCAAGGGATGGGGCTTTAGCTCTGCGGAAGGGTAATATTCTGTACATTTAGATGGACAAATAGAAAGAGAGAGAGACAGTGAGAGAGAGAGAGAGAGAGAGAGAGAGAGAGAGAACAAAAAGCTTAGTTTTAAACACAGCTAGTTATTTAAATAATCATCTAGTAAGTTTAGTAAGTAAGTCGTGACCCTCAGGTCTGGGGTTAGGGGTCCGACTTTCACCTTTGACATGCATGCATGTTCTTTCCCTGATTTAGGGGTTCCCTCTGGGTTCTCTGGTTTCCTCCCCAGTCCAGACATGTGTTGTAGGCTGAGTGGCATCTCCAAAGTGTGTGAATAGGTGCATGAGTGTGTGAGATGTGTGTGCCTTTTGATGGTTGATACCCCATCCAGGGTGTCCTCCACCTTGTGCCCTGAGTCCCATGGGAAAGACTTAAGGGTCCTTGTGACCTTGTGTAGAAAAATTTATAGATGGATGGATACTGCAGATGAATGGATGGAAGTTGTTGAGTGGCAGCTCCATATGTGATTTCTACACACACCTTGTAAAGGTTTTCCATTTTAAAGATCTGCATTTTTCCGCTGTTTTTGTCAAAACACCCACAGAGTCGATGCATCTGAGCCTGAACTCATTAGAAGAAGCGTGATAAATGACAAAGAAGAGGAAGAAGAAGAAGAAGAAGAGACACCTCTGCCTAACGTCTATATTATTATCATTAATAATTCTTTCTCCTCGTTATGTCTTCGCTGCCTGGAAAGGATAATTTTCCTCTTTTTTGTGTTACAATGTAAAACTTTGCAGTCTACTTCTCAATAATTCTGCTCTTCAACCAACCCCCATTGAGGTTTTAATCTTTAAACACCTTTAAGCTGTTGCTGTAGATTGTCTGAGCTAGTTACAGTTTTACAGTATAGCTTCCATCACACGTTCCACCATACCTCTCAGATCAATAACAATTTCATTTAGAGCATCTTTGGCCAGATGGTGTTTTGTCGTGCTTGAGTGGCTGGGGTGTGTGAATGTGACTGTAAACGCACGCACATTAAAAGTGTTTGCGGACGAAAATAAAAGAAAGTTTTATTGCCGCTCGCTTTAAAAACGAGAAGGTCAACAGGAACGTTCGGGCGAAGAAAAGGACAACGTGTAATTTTTCACAGGGCTGTTGAGACGGCGCTGGAGGAAGTCGTTTTCAGCATCACGTGTGTTTGTTTGGATTAATAAGCAGAACGGATTGTTTGAAATGGAATTATAGGAGCCGTGATTCTAAACGGCTGAAAGGAACAGGAATTGTGGAATTCAGTTCGGTAATCATGGATAGTGAAAAGTGAAATGTTCACATTAAAAGGAAAGAGGTGATGTACTGTTTATGGAGTATTCACAAGGAATTCAGATAGATAGAGAGATAGAGAGAGAGAGAGAGAGAGAGAGAGAGACCACACCCACATCTGAATATAGATATAGATATCTGGAGCATTAAACAGATTCAGATAGTGTCATTGCATTATGTCCTCTGTGTGTGTGTGTGTGTGTGTGAGAGAGAGAGAGAGAGAGAGAGAGAAAGAATTTGTCTTCTGGTCACACCGCTGGTCATGAATACATTTCTTAACATAGTGGACATTTATGATCCTCCAGGAATGAAGGACACTCAGTTTTATAACACACACACACACACACACACTTATTATTTACTACAGCGACTTAGGTGGGTGAGCTAATCCAATTAGCACATTCCCTCTTTCCCTTCCTCCCGTGCTCAAGGAGACTCTCGTTCATCCGTCCCCTCCTTCGTTCTGCTCCTCGGTCCTGCTCGCGCAGCCAGGAAAGGACGAGCTACGGAAAGCCTCGACCCAATCGCATCTGTCTCCATTAAACATCAGAGAGGGGACACGGATTCTTGGCCACAGAGCGTGAAAGCAGATTGCAGCACAGGCGGCGTCATTACTCCACGTGTTAAAAACACATTAGCTGCCCATAAGGTGCCACGGTATTTACACGCTAATGAAAATACCTGGAGACAGTTAACGCTTCTGTTCTGTTTTTTAATGCGAATGATGCATGAAGCCTGACGCTTTAGGTGCTGCTCTCAGAAAATATAATCAACATCACAGACCAAGCACCAAATATCGGACTACTTATGTTTCGATTTCTTCTTCATCTTTTAATGCTTTAACCCTTGAAGGTCAACGCTCATTTTTACCCAATTAACAGTTGATAAAAAGAAAGAGATGCAGTGATAAATATATATATATATATATATATATATATATATATATATATTTTACAGACACAGGCTGGTTGAAATGACACTCAAACCTGAAGCTAACTAGCATTAAGATTGGAGTTGGCACGGACTAAACAAAATGTAGACTGGACAAATGAAAATGAAAGCAAATGAAAAATAAAATATGTGGAACCTTTGCAGAGTGCTGGTTTATAATTCTTACAAAAAAAAAATAAATAAAATAAAATAAAATAATAATTGAAAAACAGCTGAAACTACCATTAAGCCATAGATATCTTAGACAAGAGGCAATTTAAGTGAAACCTAAAAGCCAAATAACCCTTAGGGGTACAGAACCCGAGACTACCTGAAGGAGGTGGTGTGAGTTCAGTTACTCTAGCACTGTGATGCAATTCCCTTGAGCGTGAACATAACTCATACCCTGGTCCACACTCGTTCAGCAAGTAAAGTAACCTGTGCATGTATTTTAGCCGATGATGACATTGTTCGCTTCCACAACACGTGTAGCATCAGTGAAGAGTGGAACATTGTGAGATACAGAAGAGGTGAGACCCCTTACTGCACATATTAGCACCAAAATAATTTTTAAAAAATGGTGATTTGATATGGTTGTGTTCTCCGTGCATGTTTGTGATGTAAGATGAACATTTTATTACATGTTAATGTTATGAACATTAAGAAGTGCATTTTACCAAAAAGTATGGAAACACAAATTTGCGAGAAAATTGCAGACGCTGTGCAGTAAGTAGATCCACACTGGTCTGTTCTATAGCATTGAGTTCTATATTATAAAGCATTTCACTTGATAGTCTTTGGTTTTGTGCAGCAATCAAACAGCATGGGACAATTTTGGGGCAAAACATTTTTCTGAATCGAAACCACCCGCACATTACTGTATAAGTTGTAATATACGTATATATTAGTTAGCTATAGTATATTCTGATTAGCTTATGATTTCCATCGACTGTTTAAATCAGTCCGTTTGGAAAAATGAGAAAGAGATTAATTGAGACTAATCAGAAAGAAATCAATTTGATTATCTACTGTCAGATGATCACAGAGACAGCAGGTTGTATAATCCAAAGCAAACAGTTCCAAAATGCTAAACAGAAAACAGGTCACAAATGCACTATGATCAAGATGAGGTGCTGACAGGGTTACAAGGGCGAAGCAAAGGCAGGTTCAAAAAACAGGCAATGGTCCAAGGACTTGGCAAGAAAAGAGCTAAACTAGATACTCTAAACAAACAACAAGGGGCTTAGTAACATTGGAAGATGTTGCATACACAATAATACATACACACACAAGGGTTTAAATACTGACATCAATCAAGAACGAAATAGAAAACAGGTGAGATTAATCATGAAACATGAAGGAAAACAGGCAATGAAAAGACAGAACATGAATCAAAGTAAAAACACATGGCTTTGTAAGCAGAAAAAACAGTGAAAACACAGAACGGAGGTGGAATCGAGTGCTGCAGCACTGCGGGCCGCTGTGTGTGCTGCGCAGCTCGGCTCGCAGCGTGAGGGGGAGAATCGTGATACACAACAATATAGACAAGGCATCATTTCTACATTTACTGTTTCAAATTCCTTTCTGACTTCCAGAAATTTTGATTGTATTATCCAAAGAACATGCAAGTGAACAAGAGAGAGAAAGAAAAAAGGCTGGTAAAGGAACAACCGGTTACAGCTGCTATACATACGTGATAAAAAGAGCTACCCCACAAATGTTCCACAACATTAACTGTAAATAGGTATAACAGGTCGGTCCTTAGTACATAAATAGGTAACAGGAAGTTTTACATGATAACAGGAAGTTCGCTTGGCATCGGGAGCTAAGTTCCAGGTCTTATTTCTGTTCCTATGAGGAGGTTGCGTGGTTCATCAGCAGGATAGCTGACATTAAGATGAAGACGTATATAGAGTACACACATCGTATTATATTACATTATATCCAGGGACACACTGTGGGTCAATGAGAGACATGATAATAGTGAACACTACAGGAAATAAATACAGTAGCAGCCACTACAGGAGGCTTGTGTGTGTGATTTAATGGCTGTTTGGTGTTAAAGCCTGTGACTGACTCTTAATTATGTAATTATAAGAGGTTCCACTCAGGCCAGTGGATGACACGCGATTGTCTCCATAAATTGAAGATTAGATTGCAAATCAGCTGGATTTTAACCTTACGGTCAATTTACACAATGGCTCCACTGTAATTGATAGCAACATGGAGCATATTAGGGTCAGATTGCAAGGTGTGGATATTGGAACAAAACAGCGGCCAGTGCAAACATGAATACAATTTTGTCCGCCGCTGCAAGGGACATGAGAATGCAAAAAGGAATTCGATTTCTCCCTTTGCGCCAAGGTCACCTAGGTGAACAAGCAATCCCATCATGCCGAGAGAACAAGCCATTTATCCAATCGAGACATCTGATTAAAATATGAACAGCCCGTGTGTGTGTGTGTACTAACTGTCACGAATTTAACAGCACACACCCACACCGCTAATGCCGTCAAACAACTTAAAAAATCAATAACGTTAAAAGAATGGCGTTACGGGTAACTTAAATACGTGTAAAAGTAAATTAGTTTAAATATGCACCAACACTGAGGTAAAATTGAACTGCGATTAAAGCTAAAGGACAAGATCACAATGCTTGGAATGCTACAAGTGCTTCCCGCTGAGCCAAGATGGTTTACGAAGCATGCTTAGCTATTATCTAGCAGAAAGTACAAGAGATAACACTCACAGGTAATTATACACAGGATGTAAGAGACAGAAAAATGGAAGGATACACAGAACGTCATTTCCATAGCCATATATAGACATCCCATTAAATTATACTGCATTATATAATACCACATTCTGTATTAAGGGATAAGGGGAAAACCTTTCACACAGCTGAACTGAAGTATGTTTCCCTGTTGCATATATTGTTTTTTTGGCATTTTGACAGGCATGAATTGATTGCTGAAACTGAATCTAAATTGATTAAAATCTGAAACTGAATCGATAAGAATTTGAATTAATTAGGATCACAAACTGAATCGGTTAGAATCTGAATCGAGTAGGCTCTGAAACTGAATCAATTAGAATCTGAATTGATTATAATCTGAAGCTGAATCAATTAGGATCTGACACTGAATCGATTAGAATCTGAATTGATGAGGATCTGAAACTGAATTGGTTAGAATCTGAATCGATTAGGTTATGAAACTGAATCGATTAGGATCTGAAACTGAATCGATTAGAATCTGAATTGATTAGGATCTGAAACTGAGTCGATTAGAATCTTAATTGATGAGGATCTGAAACTGAATCAATTAAAATCTGAATCGATTAGGTTATGAAACTGAATCGATTAGGATCTGAAACTGAATCGATTAGAATCTGAATTGATTAGGATCTGAAACTGAGTTGATTAGAATCTTAATTGATGAGGATCTGAAACTGAATCAATTAAAATCTGAATCGATTAGGATCTGAAACTGAATTGACTCGAATCTGAATTGATGAGGATCTGAAACTGAATTGATTAGAATCTGAATCGATTAGGTTATGAAACTGAATCGATTAGAATCTAAAGAGATTAGGATCTGAAAAGGAATCAAATATATTCTCCAACAAGTTGACCCAACCCTAATACAGCATTCACACCTACAGTGGTTTTTACACAACAGGTCTCCAGTCGCTGTACTGTGAAGTCACCAGCAGGCATTCCTACAGCGCTACTGGTTGCCATGGTAATAGTACAATTTCTTAATAGTGCATCTGACATTCAAGCTCAACTTTCTTGCCAAAAATGAAACATTCCAGAGGGAGATTCAGTTTGCAGTGTATATTAGGTCATATGAAATGAGATGAAGGAGAAGCAGTGTATGTTCTTAACCATGTTCTCAACCATGATCAAGTGTGCCCTACTCTCTTCATGTCCATTGGTAGTCGCTGCCCCAATTCGTATAAATTACATATTTTCACAAACTTTGTCGTGTTGCTGATGTGGACACGCCCACATTTAGTCGTCAAGGGTTACTGTCGCTTATGCCACAGGAAGTCGCTGACTCTGCTTAAAAACATAAATGGCTCTGGTTGTTTTGTCGCTGTGGGTCGCTGTAGGTCTGAACGTAACATGCTTGAACCGCTAATAATAACATATCTAGCTCACAGTGAAATATTGTGAAATCTGTATTAGCCACAATAAAGTTTTCCCAGACCACCAAAAACAAACAACTTAATAATCTTAAACAACCAAATACTTTACCACACACAGCAAAGTCACAGCATGTTTGTTAACCCGCAAAGTGACAAAAATAGGAACAAAAACTGAAAACAACAACAAAAAAAACATTAGTAAGCCATAATTATTGTTTTTTTTTTCTGGATGCACAAAGCATTTAAATAAATTCAGCTCACAAGGGACCTTAATAACATCCTGCTAATGACCCTAGTCTACTTTTCATGATACTATGCACAGTGTCAGCATTTAGAAATTGAGAAACTCAATCATAAGTAACTGCTAGTGTTCCGAATTAGTAGGTTTTCCTGATTCAAGCAAAAAAACAGTAAAAAAAAAAGGCCACTGCAAAAAGACGAGCATGTTTATGAAACATTATTTGACTGCATATAAAAAGTTTTATGTTAGTTAGCATGCTAAAAGCAGTCTGCTCACCTGCTTAGCCATCAGACGGTTTAATCTGAAGCTTATTGAAGGTGTGCAGAAAAGTGCATCGGCTAAACAAAACATGCTCTGTGAATTGTTTATTTTTAGTTGTTATATAATACAAAGTCAAATAATGGTGGTGTAAGAGCTGATATAATCATCTACGCTCATTATTAATATTTACTTTCTATACAAGGATTTTGCAGCAGCATGAAGAATTAAAAACGAAGAAGATGATGAAGTGAATCAGCCAGGCCTACTTTCTTTCTTTCTTTCTTTTTTTTTCAGTCACAAGAACAAGAAGACATAAAAATGCAAACTAAGACTTTAATCTTAGCCTATAATTCAATTACTCAGCTTCCATCCATCATCTGTTTGTCTGTATTTACACTGACAAGGGTGCTGATGAACAAACTTTTGTTCATATGCTGCAAGGTGACCGATAGAATGAGCTATATCTCAAGAAGCAAATCAGTTTTTGCTTTGAGTAGCTAAAATTAGCTTTTTTTTTTTTTTTTACATTTAGGTTTCTCTCCTATAAATTACTGAATCTTATATTATTATTAATAATTATTAATTATTATTATATGTTGTTATTATAATTATATATATATATATATATATATATATATATATATATATATATATATATATATATATATATATATTTTTTTTTTTTTTTTTTTTTTTCTTTTTTTTTTTCTTTCTTAGCAGCAGCTTACAAACTAGCTTAAATTAGCTGACAGAACTAGCTAGTGAAAGTAGAACCATTATGATTTTAGACAAAACCTTAATATTAAAGTACCATGAGCAGTGTGAAAACTCCAGCTACTAATATAAGTAGTGTTTCCTCTATAAAAAAAAAGACATCATGAGTTTTAAAAACGGCTGAAATCGCAACATCTAAACCGTCTTAATGCCTTACAGACTCACTAAAACCAACTATAAGCCTCCCGCTTTGGGAATTTCACCCAGGGCAATTAGTTTGCTATATTTCTCCCCCAATCTTCCAATCATAGAAGAGGTCTAATCACACGTAAGAGATGTAGCGATGATGGAGCTAAGTGCGGCCTGATCAATAAACCACATTTATTAAAAACCAACAAGATGAGGAGAACAGGGAAAAGCTTTATTAACCACAAGATTAAGGTAAAATCAAATAACAGTTCCACAGGGCACTGCCGACCATGTACCGGGTTTTAGCTTTCTTTAAGAGACACAGTGTGACTGGTGTAGAGCGGGAACTGTGCTATGACAGTATAAAAAATCCCTGGTAATGTAGAGAAAGTGGGCTGGTGACCCTAGACATGCTTGACCATTACACTGGCACGAAGCATGAAGATGGTCAAAACCAAGCAGATATACTGTAACAGATATTGTCTAGTGGCATTAGAGCTAGTTATTCACTTGGCATCTCAATGGCTACCTAAATGTTCAGTTTGCTTTGCTGAGAAAGAAGCAAAAAATGCACAAAACAAAAGAAAAGAAAACAGCATAGGTAATACATTCTGTCCTTAAAATATATATCAGTGTATAGTCATAGTCAATCATCCATCCATCTATTTTCTGTACAGGTTATCCTACACAGGGTTACAGGAAGCCGGGAGCCAATCCATCCCAGGGGACATGGTAGGGGACACCATGAATGGGATGCAGCTCCATCACAGGGCACACACTCATACACCCATTCACACACTACAGACAATTTACAGATACCAATCAGCATATAACACACGTCTTCAGACTAGGGAAAGAAAACCCAGAGGAAACCGCCAAAGCACAGGGAGAAGATGCAAACTCCACCCACACAAGATGCTAGTCAATCCCCCAGCCCTGGAGGTGTGCAATTAGGATGCTACCTACTAAGCCTACACAGAATAGAGTGGTACAAAGGCTTTAAATGGCATTTTTTTTTATCAATCTGTCTATATTATTCATCACTCTTGGATATGTTTGATATTCAATATCTCACTGCAACATTTTGCTGTTTATTCATTCTATGAAAACTGTTCCCAGGTGACAGAGCAGCTTGCGTGAAAACGTCTATAGAAGTCTATAGACATAAAACCAAAAGAACTCCTTTGCTGCATGGCTTCATATGGATCCCATGACAGAATCAAGTACATTAAAACTGGGTTTATTTATTGGACAACATGCTTTTTAAACACATAATGCAAGAAAGAATCAATTCACTGGGAGTGTGTAATGGGTAAATGGGTAGATTGCAACAATGCAGCTTTACAGAAATGTAGACATTGAGGATATAAATTTTAAATGGGAAAATGTGTCCCTAATGAGCAAGCCAGAGGCGACAGTGGCAAGGAAAAACTCGACGATATGAGAAAGAAACCTTGAGAGGAACCAAAAACACTCTGTCTGTGAACCCACCAGATTTACTCCTTTAAAAAGACTTGACTAAACAAATATGTTTTCAGCCAAGACTTAAACACTGAGACTGTGTCTGAGTCCTGAACAGTTTTTTAATTGGAAGCCTGTTCCATAACTGCAATGCTTTGTAAGAGAAAGCTCTGCCCCCTGCTGTAGCCGTCACTATTCGAAGTAACACCAAATAGTCTGCACCGTCTGATTGAAGGAGGTGTGTGAGGATCATAAAGGACCAAATGTTTGCTTAGGTACTGCGGCTCGAGACCATTCAATGCTTTATAGGTCAGTGGAAAAATTTGAATGGGAGCTGATGCAGACAGGGGTGATGTGGTCATATTCTCAGATTCTAGGACTTTCTGTGCAGAATTCTGGGCTAACTGGCTTGCTTATGCACCTAATGGAACATCTCGACAGTTAGCCATTACAATAATCCAACCTTGAGGTAACAAAAACATGAACTAGGTTTTAAGTAGTTCTGGGGACAATAATCACACCAAGGTGAAACAAAAACTCTATCCAGAGATAATATGTAGACAGAAGGCAGTCCTGGTTCAAATACTTCGATCTTGTCATAATTAAGCAGAAGAATGTAAATAAGCACCTACTGTCTACTGTCCTTTACACATTTCTCAACTTTATTAAAATGTGGCATCTCATCTGGTTTTAGTTTCGAGATCTTTATTGTCATCAGTATAATGAAATTCTTATTTTGTTCAAATCTCTGAGGTAAAACGACCGGGCATAAGAAACAACTATAAATCTAAAAATTACACACTAACTCAAAACACTTTACTGCAACATACAATGCAATGTCACCAGAATAGCAGAATCTAATAGCAGGTTTATGAATAATTGAAGAGAAAGGGTTTATTAGTCATAATACAGGACCTCTGGCACCGAAAGGGTTATAGTGTGGGCCCCTGACCTTCTGATAAGTAACTCAGAGATTTGTTTAGACACAACTGCCCAGTTTTACCCTGTGGTAGCAAATATACAGAAGAAAACAGTGGGCTTAAAAGAGAACCTTGTGGAATACCAAACTTTACATTTACTATGTGTCAACATTTCTATTTACAAACTACAAATAAGATGGCTGTTCCCTTAACTTCAAAATAATTTTCTAGAAACAAATATATAAATATATATATATATATATATATATATATATATATATATATATATATATATATATATATATATATATATATATATACACAACTTTATACAACTTTACACAAAGTTGTAGTATATATATATATATATATATATATATATATATATATATATATATATATATATATATATATATATATATATATATTTGTTTCTAGAAAATAATTTTATATATATGTATATAATGTATATGTATAATATATATATATATATATATATATATATATATATATATATATATATATATATATATATATGTGTGTGTGTGTGTGTGTGTGTGTGTGTGTGTGTGTGTGTTTTGTCCCAGGCACTCTTTCTGCCCAATTGCATCAGTTCTCCATATGATGTTTAGGGGATCTTTGATCTTTAAAAGAGAAGTAATCTGCTCACCATCTAAAACAATAATGAACCTGACTGATATCTCAAACTTATCTATACAGCATGTGTGCTCTGAGTTGTAGTATCAGTCAGTAGCCTAATCCACAATAGACAACTAGTTGAGCTTATTGTTTTTTTTATGTTTGTAGTTTATAAATATGATGTAAATATACATTTCTGTTTGGTTATTTGTGTTTATTTCAGAAATTCACTTCAGTTTGATTTGTATAGGGCTTTAGCAGATTTACAGGAATATAAAGATTCAGAATAAGATAATTAAAACTTAAGTTTAGATTTTTTCCCATTGAGCAAGCCAGAGGCAACGGTGGCAAGGAAAAACTCCCTGAGATGATATGAGGAAGAAATTTTGAGAGGAACCGGACTCAAAAGGCTAACCTCAGCCTCATCTGGGTGACACTGGACAGAAATGTGAACTCTATAACTCCTGCTTTTGGAAAAAAAAGTTTTTTGATGATCTTGCTAATGATGAACACCACTGCTCTGTTCCTACCTTACATACAGACTCTGATAACTTTTATGGATGAAAGAATGATCACAGCCAGAAGACTGCCGTTTTTTTTTTTCTTTTCCTGGATGTAAATACCAAGAACAGGGAACACTTGCTGACTCAAGTAGGTTTGGCAGACACTCAATTTACTCAATATACGACTTTAAGCCCTCTCTGGACAGGATTACTTTCACTGGGTGAAGTCTGTAATAACATTTTCCACAGTGGCCACAGGATGAGACGAAAATGATCACATGGGAAAAAACGGGAAGAAAAACTCATGACTGAAAGACATGGCTGATCAGGATGGGAGTTCCGGTATTAGAACCTGAACGTGGTGGAATTTTTACAGGTGCTTAAATATAATCCCATGCAAACACACAAGTCTCTTATACAGTTTAAAGAACGCAGTTATCCCGGCTTGGCAAATAAGCAGGAAATGAATTAAAGGAAGGACAAACAGAGGTACAATTCATATGTCATGGCTAATATCGTCTTGCTCACTAGTGACTCATTCAAAAAAATATAATAAATGAATGAATGAATGAATGAATGAATGAATGAATGAATAAATAAATAAATAAATAAATAAATAAATAGTGAATTATAAACATGGTCGAGTGATCCCTCAGTAGGTGCGTTTACATGGACACTTTTTAATCAGATCGGATTGAATTCAATCAGATTGACGAATCCGATCGCAGCGTTTACATGAACGCGGTATAAAGTAATCAGATTGTTATGCATGTTTACATGACACATGATTAGAATCGGATTAGATCTTTTGACATGCGCACAGTCCACGAAAACAGGATTCCCGTCATAACATCCATACTTGCATGATTGCACATGCGCAGAACTTTCCAGGAACATATTCCATCCGATTAAGTGTTTATATGTCCTCTCGATCGGACTAAAAATGGTTTAAACCACCCCTTACCATCCGATTGAAATTTTAATCCGATTGATGTGTTTACACGACACTTTTTTAATCTGATTGTGCTTCTAGTCCTGTTACGATTAGATTACAAGTGTCCATGTAAACGCACCTAGTGAGGCCATTGATCATGCTCTTGTTGATTTTATTTAATGGCTTTGCTGTTAAAGTGTGTTTTTTACTCCACAGACAGACAGACAGACAGATAGATAGATAGATAGATAGATAGATAGATAGATAGATAGATAGAGAGATAGATAGATAGATAGATAGATAGATAGATAGACAGACAGACAGACAGACAGACAGACAGACAGACAGAGAGATAGATAGATAGATAGATAGATAGATAGATAGATAGATAGATAGACAGACAGACAGACAGACAGACAGAGAGATAGATAGATAGATAGATAGATAGATAGATAGATAGATAGATAGATAGATAGATAGATAGATAGATAGATAGATAGATAGATAGATAGATAGATAGACAGACAGAGAGATAGATAGATAGATAGATAGATAGATAGATAGATAGATAGATAGATAGATAGATAGATAGATAGATAGATAGATAGATAGATAGCCAGACAGACAGACAGACAGACAGACAGACAGACAGACAGATAGATAGATAGATAGATAGATAGATAGATAGATAGATAGATAGATAGATAGATAGATCGACAGACAGAGAGATAGACAGATAGATAGATAGATAGATAGATAGATAGATAGATAGATAGATAGACAGGCAGGCAGACAGACAGACAGACAGACAGACAGATAGATAGATAGATAGATAGATAGATAGATAGATAGATAGATAGATAGATAGATAGATAGATAGATAGATATGCTAATTGTGCTCTCTTAATGACTAACACTCCACTTGTAGACACCTCTATGTGTTACACATTGTCTCTACTGTTCTCAGCCTGTTAGAATTGTCTGTGTTATTGTGTGTGTGTGTGTGTGTGTGTGTGTGTGTGTGTACGTGTGTGTGTGTGTCAGAAAGTGGAGGCTGAGATTGAATCTTAGCCACTTCCTCCGCTCAGCGTCGCTCCGCAGTAAGGCTTCATTAGTAATCTGCTGGAGTATTGATACCCGCTGCTACACTCAATTAACTGGGAACATTTTTATTTCAGCCTCGTATGATTTAGCTCTCAATTTTTTCAATTTTTGTCGGGCTCCTGTGGATTTCTGTGGGAGTCTGTGAGCTGCTCTTTGATAGGAGCACGCTTACTCTCAGTTGAAATTACACTGATTGGTCAGGGTTGTTCCGTGTAGCTGAGCTGAAGTCCAGAGTCTCAAACCATCAGCCTATATATTGCTTCAGCAAAATCACAGCCACAGGTTAAGTATTTCAAAAAAGAAATAATATATTTATATGTGAGTTCAGGCCTCCAAAATGTGTAGCACAAGCGAGTGTTGCCTGCAGACATGTGTGTCTGGAGGTTGATGAATGCAACAAGTCCTCCAGACTCAAAGTTCTTTCAGAAAGAAATAACAAGTCTGGCTGCAGGCAGAGAAAATGGACACGATGGTTGCTTGGCCTATTGTTAGTTCTGTTGCTCTGCTTTGACCTCAAAGCAGTCACATGCGAGCACACTGAACACTCTGCTGACATGACAAGCCACACCATGCCAACGCACTCATGGAAGCAGCTGCCTAACAAATCCTCAGCCTTCCTCTACATCCTTCCTGCACAAAATTTATAAGACTTCCTTTAGGGCACTGATTGGCTATGTTTGTTTGAGCATGGATGTAGTCATGCTTACGTTTTGGAAAGCTACCACATTACATTATGTATATATTCCAAATCATATTAATACAATACGACAAGGATGCTTATGAGGTTGAATGAACAGTGTAAAATATCAGCTACATTTTCTACTGTTTCTAGAATGTTTTCCACCAGGATGAATATTAAGACTTTTTCTTCTTCTTCCTGTGCTAGATGTGTGTCATTTTAGCACTGGCCGGGGTTTGATTCCCAGTCAGAGAACCAACCCTGCCACTGAGAGTTTAACTCTCACTGCCCCAACCCTACCACTGAAGGGTTAAATCCCACTGTCCCAACCCTGCCAGTGAGGAGTTAACTCTTACTGCCCCAACCCTGCCAGTGAGGGGTTAACTCTCATTGCCCCAACCCTGCTACTGAGAGGTTAACTCTCACTGCCCCAATCCTTTCACTGAGGGGTTAACTCTCACTGCCCCAACCCTGCCAGTGAGGGTTTAAATCTCAACCAGATCCAACCCTGCCAGTGAGGGGTTAACTCTCACTGCCCTAACCCTGGATAAAATGGGAGGGTTGCATCAGGAAGAGCAAATGATCCCAGTTAAATCCTGGTGAACAAAAAGCTGATCAATTCTAGGTAAACATGGACAACCTAGTTTGTCTGTTTATCAAAGTGATTGTGAGATAACAGGGATAGATTTTCCTGCCAATTATGTACAATACATGACTGCCTATTTGGAAGAAATTATAAACACACTTGTGTAACTCTAACATCCTTGTCATCATTTAATGCTTATACCTTGTACATATGCTATGTTAGTCCTATGGAACAATCATGCTAAAGAGGCTAACTGCTAACAATACAACTGAGTTCATCACTGCAGTACACTTGTAGTTTTTTATTCTTTCACTTTCTCTGCAACGAAGCAATCACTACGTCTAGAAAGAGGACTGAAAGAGTACAGTCCCTGCAGTTAACCCTGAGAATCTGCTGTTTTAATCTCTTATACAGCTTATGCATTTTTATTTAATCTAGCGCTAGCACACGTGTCTCCTCCAGCATTGGCTGCTAGGGTCCTGAGTGTTATTTTACTGCAGGGATCATGTCTAATACACTGTACATGTGTGCTGTCTGTAGGATTTTCTTCACCTCTTCTTGCACTTCCCGTAACAGTAGCGTTAATCTGTCCAGCCGTAGACTCGAGCCGAATCTGAGATCCAAGTGCAAGGACCGGCAACTGTTTTTATTTCACCTGATGTTATTTCTTCCACCGCTGTTCAATCATAAAAAGTGCAAAAAAAGTGCACAGGGACCGACTGAGGATAATAGGTGTGTATTTTTACTGCCACTGTATGTGTATGCACATTACATTGTATACATTTATCCCTTATAGCTCTAAACAGTCATTATGTATTAATATAATCAGCAGCCTCTATTTTTCTTTTCTGTTTTTTTCCCCCACATCAATCTAAGGAAAAAGAAAGAAATCAGCTTGTCACATCACTGAGAAGATTGTAATAGTTTACCTCAAAGCACCGATTCTCTTAAATCTTCTTTTATAAGTGATAAACATCTCCTCAGAGAAGAGAAAGCTTCATCAAAGCAATGTCTATACACGTTGTTATTAAATAACAACAGGTTTCAAATGGTAAATTATGTAAGCATCTCACATACGACTTCCTGTGAAAGGGGTGTTACTATACCGTATAGACGTGATAACGTATTAGAACTCGCATTCATTAAAAAAATAAAATAAAAAATAACTGACACTATTCCATGACACTGTTGTCAGAGGCGCTGTCATGGAAAATTAATCAACACCTCCCGACTAATCAGATTCGAGAACTCAGCAGTGGTTTTAAACTAATTAGTCGTGAGTGCATAAGAGTGCTACTACTAGTGTTTCTGCTCCATGTGTCCTACTTTTTCCATCCTTTTTATTTTTTTTCCATTTTCAATTAATTTCCTTTGATGCTCAGGTTAGCTCTCTGGCCAAGCTTCCTACCTTCAATCAGATCTTGTCTCATAATTTTCTGCCAAATCCCTCATCCACTTTGCCTTTGTCTCCATCCACTGAGATTACCGCCGCTCCTTTCTCGCAGGTATCGGCTCCACATCCCTGTACAAGCTTCCAGCTTCTTACCAACACCTGATCCTGACACCATATTACACCTGTACTCCAAACTCTTTACCGGCTTCTCTATAAAGGAACATATTCAGCTCCAAATCCGCCTTCTCATTTATAAATCCCTCGGTAATCTCTCTCTCTCTCCCTGTCTCTCTGACCTTCTCCATCCGTTCTGACACCTCCGCATTCTTACATCCTCCCCTTTTCTGCCTTGCTCACTTTATGGCTGAGTTTGTACTGCGGTAGCAAGTCGGCATAGTGTTCCCTTCCTCTCTATTTAGCGCTCTTTCCGACTGTTATCTGCGTTCACAGGCGTTTTTGCTTAGCGCTCGGCTGTCTCTCTCACTTCGCTTTATGTTTCTTACAGAGTATTTTAAAGTTTCTACTCTTGTTGAACTCTCAATCTTTCGAGAAACACAATACAAACGGGTCCATATGTCCATTTGGGTTCCTTCCACTTTCCCGAAAGTATGCCATTGGCTAAGCTAAATTGGTCTAAGGTGGAAAGGTCTACATGGTGCCCCAGAGATGGACTGGGGTTCCACCCAAGGTGAAAATAAGTAAACGAATTCATACTCCAATACACTCCATCTAAGGTCCAGAAGGCAGGTGGTTATATGGCAGAGTCAATTTGCTGATTGAGTCTCTTCAGGAGATGAATTCAAAATCAAGCAAACTCCACCATATTTGGAGGAACATGCGATTATTTAAAAAAAAATTACTGCAAATTTTCTGCAGATTTCAGCCAAAACACGTTCAGCGTCTTTGATTCATGTGCATCAAATGTGAGTACAGCTCTCAAAGAACCTAGTTACATGTGTGTATTCAGTTTAAAAGAAGAATCATGTGCTTGCAATTTTGTCAGGTTGAGTAGTTTTCTGCAGAAAAGCACAAAAAAACCCTATGTTTGCTGGAAAATCAAGCATTTTGGTTGCAGGAACCTGAAAAAAATCCACAAAATCATGGAGAGACGGTTGCTACATGATAGCTTTCTAACTTTGTTTACTTGTTAGCTAGCAGTCTGTGTAACATTTGCTAGCTGTAAGTTCAACTAAACAGTCAAACTAAATAAAACTAAATAACTATAAGTACATTGTAGATTTTAAACCTATACTTTTATGCCACACATGCTGATGAAGATGCACGCAGGTTTATTCTGCCCCGAGTGTGTTTTTCATCCTCTTTTAGACTAAGAGAAAGAAAGTAACTTTCTCCCACATGCACTGATTATAAGTTTGTTTTTTTGTCTGGATTGTTGTAGAGCCCATTTTAAGATCCCCTCAGGATCCCAAACACCCACGAGCTGCCTCTGAGCATCCGTATACACTGTAGAATTAATATGAATTTTGTATGAGATTGAGTTGGGAATTTGTTCTGTAGTGCCCAACGTAAGTAGATGTAATGTAATATAATGCGATGTAGCATTTCATTTTCATTTTCCATCCTGACCGTAGCAGGGTGCGAGTGTGAACGCGTTCTTTCAGGTCGTCGCTCGTTACTGTCTCTTAGGTTTTGATCCCTGTAATATGTTTCAGCAAACGAGGGCTCTCGGTCCTGTGCGTGTGTGTGTAGGGGGTGGGTGGGTGAGATTGGGGTTGGTATTGGTAACGGTGGTTAAATAAAATGAAAATAAAATCGGCGAAGATTTCCCATCTGCTGACTGAGAAAAAAATTCAATCAAAAACCTACAGAGCCTCGAGTTTAATTTGTGAATTAAACATGTTTCTGTTGGAGTCACAATAAGATCAACTCTAATTATATTTGCTCCAACATGCTTATTGGGTTCTGTCTCTCGGTTCTGTCTCTGGCTATTTCTCTTTGCCCACTGTGTAGAAGTTTGTCAGGACAGCGGCGAGTGAGTCATGTTTGATTGTAACTTCGTTTGTCTCTCCGTCTGTCTCTTTGCATTTGGTTAATTCTATCTGCACTGTGTCCTTAGACATTACATCAGCTTGTGTTATTTACTTGCAAGTTGTTGTTCTATGTCCTAGTGATCCCACTCACACACACACACACACACACACACACACGCTTTCTCCATCCCTTATTTCCAATGATGGAATTTGTGAGCCGTGACTCTCAGCCTTAACGCGGTTATCTGCAATCAACTCATCTAATAATAAAATAACAAAATTCGCCATTATGTGAGTAGTTTGGCTGTGGATCTCATTTGGAGAAGAGAAGTGTCTCTCCCCATCTCCCCCCTCTCTATCTCTCTCTCTCTCTCTCTCTCTCACTGTGTATCTGTCTCTCCCTGTTTGTGGCCTTGTCCTAAAAGGGCCGCATGCGCACGAGTCCCTCTCTTTTATGACCTGGAAATTGAATTAGGCTGATTTTTATGGGGAGGCTACGCAGGGACGCGACATTGTGCATTAGTCGCTACGGACAGCGTGCGAATGACACATCACAGCGTCTCTAGCCTTACATTATGTCCTCTGGGGCTTTTCATGCGCTCCATATCTCTCTTTTGTGTGTGTGTGTGTGTGTGTATATGTCTGCATGTGTGTGTGTGTAGGTGTGTGTGAGTGTATGTCTTTTCTATTCCTTTGAGGTAGAGATGATTTAAAACCTGACATGTCACCTGAACCAGCTTTTCAGAAGCAGACGTTCGGTCATAACTCATTCACTGATGTTTCCACGTACATTTTAAAGCAGAGTGCAGCTCCTAGAATTATCAAAGCCTTTCATTTTGGCCCTGAATGCCTCGGCAGGCGTGTGCCGACACTCAATTTTCTTTTTGTAGTAAAAAGCTTAAAGCCCCCAGTCTGGCCTAAAATGTCCACAATTAACCTGCTTACCGTAATCACAGTCGATCTACATGGTTTTTTTTAGACCTAAAAGTCGAAATCATCATATTTACCATCATTTAAAACATTACAGTACTGTAATCATGTTCTAGAAGAGCACTGATTTCTAAATCTGTTATAAATGTGACAAGGACAAGTTTCCATTTGAGTCTGCTTCCTCTCATGGTTTCTTCCTCATGTCATCTCAGGAGGTTTCTCCTCACCTCTGGCTTGCTCATTAGCAATTTAAAACTAAAATAAAATTGGATTGAATTGAAAAAGAAATTGACCTGCAATCCCTCATTCTTAGTGAGGCAACTAAAAAATATGATCTAGCAAACACAGCTAGCCAGTTAAATAACCGTCATTAGCTGGAAAGTTGCACACACTGCCTGTAAGAAGGTGTTACATTAATTAGCTCAATGTAACCATGAACAAACAACACTGTTAATAAAAACAGCGCAGAATATATAATACTTCTTCTTCTTCTTCTTCTTCTTCTTCAGGCTTTTCCCTTCAGGGGTCTCCACAGCGAATCATCTCTCTCCACCTATCCCTATCTTCTCCATCCTCAACACTTACACCCACTAGCTTCATATCCTCATTACATCCATATACCTCCTCTTTGGCCTTCCTCTTTGCCTCCGGCCTGGCAGCTCCATGTCCAACATTCTCCTACCAATATACTCACTCTCCCTCCTCTGAACATGTCCAAACCATCTTAATCATGGCCTCTCCCTAACTTTGTCCCCCAAATGTCCAACATGAGCTGTCCCTCTGATGTACTGGTTCCTAATCCTAAGCGCAGAATATATACATTGAGAGATAAACAGACAAATTGATCTGGTGGTCTCAGTCAAGGATACTGAGAAGTTTCCTCAGCATTCTCCTCTCAGACACCTCAAGCAGAGACTCCAGCTCCACTCCTATGACCGAGCCTGCTTTCCTAATAAGCTTGTTGAGTCTGTTGGCATCACCCTGCTACCCCAGCACACTACAGCATCGAAGCATACTACAGCATAGACTCTGACCTTTCTTATACAGTGCATCAGTGTTTTCGGTCCATAGACTTGTTGTCTAAGATTGAGTGACCTTACTGATTGTTTTTTTTAATGTTTCAGTATTATATAAAAAAAATGAAAAGCCACCTACAAGCAAAACCACAGTTTTTTTGACCAAATAGTCCACAGTTTTAGAAATGAAACGATTTATAATCACACTCTCTATCACACCCAGACAAGGATGTGGTTCCCTTCTGAGTCTGGTTCCTCTCCAGGTTTCTTCCTTCATACAATCTCAGGGAGTTTTTCCTCACCATCGTCACCTCTTGCTTTCTCATTAGGGATAAATATAAATTTTATAAATGTAAAAATGTATATAGTGAATTATATATAGTTGTCTGTAAAGTTGCTTTGTTACAGAAAAACTGCTATACAAATTCAATTTCAGGGTTTTATTAAAAAGCTCGTTCTAACACAGTATTGTTTCTATAGTAACCATACAAGCAGGGACATATAAATGAAAAAGTATAATTATGGATATGATGAAGTTTTCTGCGAGAAGATCTTTATGTGTAAGAGTGTGAGTGTGTATATTTAAAATTATTTGGATTATTGAATTAAAGTTATTTTGAATTTGAATTTATTTAAATACAATTTGTATTAAATACGAACATTTATAGAAGAAGTCTTCAGTATCAGTGCTTTTTTTGTTTCTCTTTAACATGGAAATCTTGCTTATTTATTTATTTATTTATTTATTTATTTATTTATTTATTTATTTATTTATTTATTTTCTTACTTACTTATTTACTTACTTACTTACTTACTTACTTACCTACTTACTTACTTACCTACTTACTTGTCTGTTTGTTTGTTTGTTTGTTTATTTATTTATTTATTTATTTATTTATTTAAATGATTAAATTCAGGGTACTAATTGTAACTCAATTTGTCCGGTCCCATCTTTACGTCCTCTAGATGATTCTTTTTGCTGCCTCTTTTGATTATTTACAGCTTCTCTGTCGTGTTTGTATCATTACTGACACATGCCTAATTAGCAGCACAGAACCTCTGGCTATCTGATTAAACAGTGGACCTTTATAAAGCCTCAATTTCAAGAATTAGCAAGGCTTATTTATAAAGCACAGTTAACACAACAGATGTTGAAGCACTGTTTACCAAGATGAAACGAATTTGAGAAAATAATAATAATTTAAAAAATAATAATAAAAATCATGACATACTGTAAAAACAGCACATTAAAAGCAAAAAGGACATAAATAACCTGTGCAGGTCAAAATAATTCGAGCTAAAATGTATGATATATGAAAAAGGTAAAGTATATAATGAAGGACAGGATGCTGCAAAGCACATAGCATATGCTACATAATGCAAAAAGAATAAAAGATTTTAACATGCAATAGATGACAGGATGTAGGAAACCATTTTATTTTTTTGGTTGTATTTTTTTATTTTGGTACTGTGAACTGTATTGCAATTTGCATGCTGTTTACTGGCGATCTGGACATGCTGCGATCCTCTCAGCTGAAGTGCCATTTTCTTTCCAAATCGCCTGTAAACAGACAGCAGAATTACAGTATTTATCTGCGAGGGGATCTGAGATGAAATGCCTAGCCATGCTATAGCTACAGAGAGATTTCTCACCCAACCCCCGAGGTTGAAAATAAAATACAGACGTCTGAAATTGGCCGCTCCAGTGGTTCAGAGCCGACTGAGCGCGGTATGGCTACTGCTTTAAAACCTCCTTCACACACATGCACAAACAAACACGTACACACACAGTTTCCTCATGTGTCTGTGCTCAAAGGACACCTTTTTATTCTCTCTCTCTCTCTCTCTCTCTCTACTTCTGCGAATCTTTTTCTAAAAGACTGTGTTTTTCTTCAATTTTGTCTGGAGTAACTATGGTGACGAGGGCAGGGGAGTTGTGGGAAGGTGAGATGCTAATCTGTTGAGCGTGAAGCGAAGAAGTGTACCTTAGCACAATCTGAATAATCACCCATTTATGCAGCTGTTCCTGAGCACCGAACGTCTGAGCGCACTTTTAAAAAAAAAATAAATAAATAAATAAATAAAGAAAAGATTCCTTCGGTTATCACATGCAAATGTGCAGTTTTCCCAGACTTGATCCTTATTATTCATCAGTGCATTACTGCAACAGATCCATTTTCAGCTGAATAAAACTGAAACAAAGCCACCGAATTACAGAAGCACGTCAGTGAAATATAATCTGATATGACTTGTATTAGTTTTTTTTTTTTTTTATGAAATGTTGGTGGACTCAAACCCACAGGTTAATTAACACCATTATTGGTACACATGCTGAATTGAAATTGAAAATGAAAATGAAAATGAAAATGGAGAGTTAATAAAAGCAGCTGAGCCCCCGTGTGCAAGGTTATCTCGGCTACTGCTGAATGCGTATCACACATATTGCGCTCAGTTCTCCCTCAGTAACTTCATTAGCCTTTAAAATGCAGTTGCCTGCTGCACTCCTTTGCGGCGTGCCTGCAGGACGTCGAGGAAACGATGGGCGCGCTCGTTTACTTGCAGACTTTTTTCGTCGACATCCCATTAAAATCTCTCCGTCTCCATCTCTCGCTCGCCTGAACGCTGATTTATGTGGATCCAGATTCAAGGTCCGGCAAATGCACAAGGACAGCGGTGTACCTGATGCCAGAGGCATCCTTAAACTGCTTGACCTGAACGCGTGCCTGTGTGTAAGTGTGTGTAAAGTGTGTGTGTGTGTGTATTTCTTCCTGAAGCAAAGATGCATTGCACATGGGAAACTTTAGCCATGCCCTTGCTGGCAGAGGACACAATCCTTCTCCTCTTCTCTTAGCATCTTTCACATCTGTCACATTTCAGGGCAGTTTTGGGAGTAGGGGAATTCACCGTTATTTTGAGTGCTTATTTATATATGGTATGTGGCATGTGCTCAATTCCTGTGAGATATTATATTTCATTATATTAGGGAATTGTTGATCCGAGGCGACGTGTTCTTCCTCCATAACACTGGTAATTGCATTAAAATCCACTGAGAATTCAAACTTGAACTTCAATTCAACTTTGAAGTTAGATCTTGGCCTTGAGGTTTAAACCTCCAACCATATCTCAAGTGCGGTTTATAGGGATAAGTGAGAGAGAATCTATTTATAAAGAGAGTCTGAAATGGTACAGTCATATCATAGAACCAAGCGGTGGCTCAAACTGGTCAGATTCTGGGTTACTGATTGGTAGCTCGGGTGTTTTTTTTAGCCCCAGCACAGACAAGCTGCCACTGTTGGGTCCTTGACCAAGGCCCTTAACCTTATTTGCTCCAGGGTTACTGTATCATGGCTGACCCTACTCTCTGACCCTTAAACTTCTAAACCTGGGATATGTGAAGAAATTTTTTTTGCTGCACTGTAACATATGTGCTAGCTCAGTGGATAGGGTGTTGCACTACTGATCGGAAGGTTGTGAGTTTAAGTCCCAGGTCTGCCACTGCTTGGCCCTTGAGCAAGGCCCTTAACCCTCAGTTGTATAAATTGTAAGTTACTCTGGATAAGGGCATGTGCCAAATGGCAGGAATGTATGTGACAAATAAAGGTGGCTTGTTGTTTGTTTGGGCTTAATGCATCAAAAGTATAAAAGAGAATTGATCTCCAACACCAGGCAAAGAGTCACTATGAAAATTAGGAGGCATAAAAATTTATGAAACATGGTTCACCTGTAGTTTACACATGTAAGATGCCACTGAAATAATACAAATGGATTATACACCAGCCAACAAGACACAATGAGACTAATTAGAAGAAACAGGTGTGGACAGTGACTGGAGATGTGGACATGGCAGAGTGATTCCAGGCCTGAACCATGGACCGATACCAGGGAAGGATTGGGGCCAAGACAGAGACAGGAGCAGAGACAGAGCCAGAAGCAGAAAGGGTGAGCACCACATCATGTGCTCAACAGACCATCCCATGGTGAAGTAGAGAGGATGGGGAGAGTGGCTTGCCAGGGTCTTTGCTAAATCTATTAGTTAACAAAGTTAACCATGAGCCACAATTAAAAAGAACATCTCCACTTGTATTATACTTGTATTACATCTCAGAAATAACGGCACCTTGCTGTTTTACTTGTCACTGGGGTGGCACTATGTTTTGCATCTTTCTATATAAAGGAAATAATGTGATTATGAGCAAGTGTAAAGGGAAAAAAATATTTAGGGCATTGAACAGAAACTATGCAGGAGTTAAACCCCGTTGCAAGGGCCAGGAAAATGCAATACTGGCAACACTGAGCAATCATTATAGTGTGTATTATCTATTATTCCATTTTTAACCAAATAGACCACTTAATAGACCAGGGCTAACGGTAGTTAGGAGAAAAGGATGGGTGCAAACGACCACTGGGAAGCTGAGGGTTGTCTGGATTACAAAGAGTCAAAACAGTAATGCCAGAAATATTACAAGGCAAGATTGAGGCCACAAGACAAGGCAAAGCTGGGACTGTGGTACCATCATAAGGCAAAGGTTAGACACTATCTTAGAGCTGGGACTAGAGTGCCATTGAAAAGCAAAGCCTTGTCTGCAGTTTCATGAGAAGAAAATCCTGAACCATCAATCTGCCAGAAGACAAATCTTTGATGACAACACCATCAGGAGCCAAAGTGTGAACCAAACAACTGCCTCAGAGCAAAGCTAAGACTTGAAGACCTCACAAAAACAAGGCTTGAACAGTCAAATCATGAATCAACAAACATGAGGAGGCAAATGAGACAGTGCAGTAGTACCATCAAGGGGCAAAGTCTGGATCTTGGTCCACCTCAGGGCAAAGACATGGCCTAGAGGAGCATTTTAAATGAATAGCCTGAATGAACAAACCACCAGGTGGTAAATTTGGCACTGTAAAACCATCATGAGGCAACATCTTGACCAAAGGACCACTTGGGGAAAAGCTGGGACTACCAGGCCACACAAAACCACAGCCTGAATTGCTGAGCCATGAGGAGGCAAATCTGACACTGCTGCAACAGGATCAGGATTCAAGCCTCAACCAAAGGATCACCTCGGGGGGAGAATGCTTCTAGAGAGCCACACAAAAGGACAACCTGAACCATGGAACCACAAGAAAACAAATCAGGAACTACAGGACCCCAGGGTCCAAAGTCTGGACTGTGGAACAAGACACAAATATAAAAAATGGCATATAACATAACTAGTTCTATAGCAGCCACAGGTTTGGTCACTTGAGCCATGACCAGGTATGGACAGGGTTCAAACTGCAGGTGAACAGTGGCATTCAATACTTCAGGTGGTGGCACAGAGGTCTCACAATACACTGTAGCTGAAATGGCCTTGAGCAGAGGCACTGGCACAGCCAGGACCTAAAATTGTATCTTCTATGTTGTGCTTTAGCCCTTTGAGCCATGGCATGACACCCCCAGTAAAGTCTAACCCACATAGCCACCTAACAGCTGGCTTCTTAGAACCATACTGATGTAGAAAGCTGTAAACAAGCTACCCGAAGATCTCAAATGTCTTTAAATCTAAATTTTTTTCTTGTGTCTTTAATCAAATTCCCTAGACTCTGTACTCCATCCTTTGTGCACTTCTTTCTAATCATTGATTTTTTTTTCAAAACATCATCTCTTTCTTTTAAGCTTTTCTTTTTGTCTTTTATGTCCCATTCTTTTATCTATGCCAGTACACCCCAAATTACTGTTGTGTATGAAGTGTGCTATACAAATGAACTAGTGTACTGAAAAAGCAGATAGCAATCTTTTCCCCACTTTTTGATTCTTTCTACCATCCCAGTGTCAGTGCTAAGGAACCCGTGGGCTCCTTCCATGAGCTGATTTATTTAGATGGCTGATTTTTGTTGATCAGGAATGTGCATTCTAGCTATTTATTCAAAATACTGAAATGTTTTAAACTTTTTTTTATTTCTGATTTTATGACTGAGGAAGTAGCTTTAGTTGCTGGAGTTACTCTTGACGTAGGAGAGAGAGAGCAGATTACTGGAGTCTGAGCTAAGTTTCCTGCAAGATTTCTACACCCCCCTGTTCCTGTCACTGGATAGTGAGACTAGCCATTTTTAATGAATTAGTCATGGCAGGATTTATGAAGGTTTATGTAAAGAAATAAAACACTTGGGGATGTGCTAGCCTGGGAAATGAATCACAGTGATGCTGTGTGGTGTGTTGTTACCTTCCTAAAATGACATTTTTCCACAAACAGCACATCCTAGAGAGTTTTATTCATCTAATACCACAGCAATTTAACAATACCTTTTTTTTTTTTTTGACTCGGAGCATACTAATTATTCATAAGGTGCATTTAATGCTAGTCAAATTAGTTCTTGTTTTCACTTACATTACAGCATATATAACCTACACCAACTCACCAACCTCAACCTTACCTTTATTTTCTCTCTCTCTCTCTCTCCCTCTCTCTCTCTCTCTCTCTCTCTCTCTCTCTCATGAACGTAATACAAGAGACGAATGTAGCTTGTCATGTCATCTTCCAGTTTAGTTAAACAAAACCTAAGCACTGACACTGCAGACTCCTTGCAAAGTAATGTTAAATAAATGTTCACTGACACTTCACTATATTATCAAAGCAGTACGTGTTTTTTTGTATTTCAGTTATTTACAGAGTCTGTACCATTGATAGTTCCCACACATGTTACTATAAACAGTAATAATGATTAAATCAGAACTAATTTAACCCAGCATTTCAGCCAGAGCCTGCATTTTTATAAAAAATGAATCATCTTCTGACCAATCAGAACAGAGTATCCAACAGTGCTGTCATGTGATAGTATAATCCATCCAAGAATATCCAAGTATTCAAGGAAATTGTGTGGCTTATATAAGTCTTAAATATTGTATATCCTGTTGTATTATTTTATTTAAAATAAAGCAATTATTTGTTTTCATCTTCTTGTTCTATTTCTTGTTCTCTTGTTTTTCACCATTTGTATGTACTATTTGGTTGAGCAACAGGGGTGAGAAGGAAACGTGATGTCAGAAAATATCCGTCATTTTATTTCAGAGGTTTGTTCCATGTAGTGGAATAGTGGAATAGTGGAATAGTGGAATAGTGGAATTGCGAATAAAGACACAGGAGATTTTCAGGGGAAAGAAAGTAATGCGTGGTCCTTTATGTGGATACACATGGCCAATACACTGACAAAATGAAATACTCTAGACTGAGGTACTTTATTCTGGTATCACAGACTTGGCCATGTTCCTAGCTGCAAAAAGAAAAGGAAGAAGAAAAAAAAGAAAAAACATAGTAAATTTTTGTTCTCTGTTAAATCATAACATCCTTTTTCACTCCCAAAGGCCTTAAATGTTTTCTTCCATTTTGCCATGTTGAAAGAGCATTTCAGGCTCTAAATGTCAATTCATTTGATTAACTAGAGTCTTCCGTTTTCTATTAAGGTGACAATAAGAATAAAAAGTTCTTTTTATCAGTAACATTTATTATAAGTGAACGATTGGAAAAGGTCTTTTTGCTTTAATTTGCTGACAAAAATGAAAGATCATCCAGACATATTCCCAGCTATCAAAGCGTGAAAAAGGCAATAACTGTAATTAATGACGTATTTTATAATTTTGAGGAATTATTGATCCAAGACCATGCATTCTTCGCCTACTTACCCTGCTTAATTTACATACAAATACGTGAAGAACAAAAACTTTAATTTGGATTTGACTTTGAATTCAACTCTGAGCTCCTTGTCACTGGAACTTTCTTTCTATTAATAACAAACATGTTGTGTGTTTTTTTGTGTGTGTGTGTGTGTGAATGTAGCATAATTGAAGATTTAGCCTTCTGGTTTATTTACTAATTAAGAATATTATAGAAATGTGTTGATCCAGGGCAGCACAGTGGGCATTTCTTCTCAAAGCTCCAAGGTTACTGTTGCTATGGAGTTCTCCATGTGTCCATTTCGGTTCAAGTGAGGTTCTCTCGAATTCTTGAAACATGCTTGTAGGTGGATTGTTCACTCAGAGTTGCCCCAGGTGTGTGTGTATGTGTGTATGTGTGTACGTGTGTATGTGTGTATGTGTGTATGTGTGTGTATATGTGTGTATGTGTGTATGTGTGTATGTGTGTGTGTGTGTGTATGTGTGTGTACATGGCTACCTGAGATGGACCATCATCCTATAAAGGGGAGAATTCCTGGAATAGGCTCTGGATTTTTTCCCTTTTGATTATACTGTATACAACTGATACATCAACATCTCTCTCTCTCTCTCTCTCTCTCTCTCCCTCCCTCCCTCCCTCCTTCCCTCCCTCCTTCTCTCCACAAATACCTTCCTGTTCAGTTAAAAAAAAAACTCTTAAACTGAAAACTGTTACAAAAGCGCTGATTCAGATACTTGATTCATTTGAATTGTGGTACATTTGCATTCATATTACAAATCACACATTGAGAGCAGAACCATATCGACTCACCGTATGTTTTATCATTGTGGTGCTATCATGTACCTTTTCTGTGTCCCACAACGTTTCACTGTTCCTTCGTGTTACACACGTGTTGTAGAAACTCTGTCATAATGTCATAATCAGCTAAGACACACAGGTCACTTTTCTTCCTGAACAAGTGCAGAGCTGAGTAGGTGTTGTTGTGTTCATATTCACAGGAATCACAACACAGTTCCAGTGAAACAGAACTCACACCACCTCCTGCAGGTAGACTTGGGTTCGGAACCTCGCTGGCTGCATAATAACTTTTATGTAATTTTTACGCAAACCATCCTAAACAGCCATTAAAAGCTTTAAATAGATGATCAAAACCCAAACAAAAGAGAAACAGAAAGGAGTCAGAGATACTCAAACAGACTTATGTGAAAAATGAGTCAAATTGTTCATCAGTATGTGAGATCTCTTACTTAAAAAGAGATAAATAAAATAAAAAATCGTCAGGTAAAAAAAACAAAACAAAAAAACATACACCCGGGGCGCTGTATTAATAAAGGCCTTTGACAGTCTCTCAAGGTTTGCATTGTTAAAACATTAGCCTTTTGTATGCCTCTCTTAAATGAAGAGAGATAGAATCTTAGGAAAGAGGTGCAGCGAGAAGCAAGGTCAACACCAGCTCTGTTAGTTGGATTAAAATAAAAAAAAAGAGAGAGATAGAGAGAGAGCATAAATACATCAAATTCTCCACATTCTCTGATGATTTGCTGTATTAGGTCTTCGCAAAAGGTCTCTGACATTAATTAATAGCGCACACTAATATAAGAATGGCGCTCGGGATCCTAGTTCTCCGTTTCACAGCACCGAGCTCTTTTTTTTTTATTCATTTTAACACTTGATATTTTCTGGTGAACACCTTTCAATTAACCCTGTTTGGTTGTCTTTTAAAGTCAAAAGAGATATAAATAAATAAATAAAAAAAAATACAAAAAAAAATAAATAATAAAATCACGCCTGCTCTTGGATCCATCAGCACATTTTCTTGGATCTTTTTATTTATTTATTTTTTTTTTTTGCACTTTCCCTTCTTTAATATTACGGGGAAAAAAGAGACTGCGTCCAGATTGGCAATATGGCCGATTTATTCATCTAAACGCCCCCGTATCAAAACAAAGCTGGTCAGCCGGCTAACCGTCTCTGAGGAGGGAAAACAGCCAAGAAGCCACCAAATGCTCAACAGATGGACAAGAGCATAAATACATCTGGAGGCGTACGAGCGCACGAGGAAATATTAGGACGACAGTGAGTGGCGGAGGAAGAATTTTAAACAGGCATCTGGGGACAATAACAGAGGAAGGTCACCCTGACTTGTACAGGAAGAGGAAAGTTTCACGCCGAGCGAGATAATGGGACACTGCTGGGCTAATTTTAGTGTAATTTATGGTATGACCTTTGGGCAAGAGGAATCGAGCGTTCTAATATGCAACAACGCTGTTATCTGGTCACTAGTAAATTAGCACTGGATTATTGAATATGAATATTGCCATTTATTTTCTCTTCCCCTTTTCCTCAACTTTGTGGCTTCTTAATATATTCCCACACAAGAGGGATGGAAATTTTTTTCCCCATTTCTTATTTTTTAGCCTTGAGCACTTATGCCACTCGAGAGCGAAGAGGTGTTGATAATGAAACTCGGGATTGTCGGTGGGAAATTCTCAACGTGGAGAGGTTTCTTTTTTTATTTTCTGCAGTATTACAACGATAAGAAGCTCGAGCACGGGTACGGAAGTCTATAGCGCGTGCAATATGGATTTGTGCTCTAAAGCAGTAAAAAAAAATAAAAAAATAAATCAGACAAACTCACGATAGCGTCATGATTGGAATTCTGAGAGAGAGTCCGAGTTACACGTTTGTTCTCTTGCAAAATCTCAGCAGATTTCATCTGGATAAATAGAGGATGAATAAAAGATGAAAACACAAACCAAACAAACAAAGCTGTATTCTGAGCCGTCTGAATATTTTGCCACATCTTTCTATCCTGCGATTTGTTTAAAGTGTCCTTCTGAGCTTTGTGAAGCCGTGAGATCTTCTTATAGGGTCAAGCCAATATTTCAGGAGCGCTGCTGTACAGTCCGTCCCCTGGCTCTTACATTCTCGGAGCCCTGTACTTCGTGGATTATAAAGTAATACCTACTCTCACAGATTCCAACAGCACTCTCATGTTGAACTCAGCAGGTTCTCTTCAGCAACTCACATAATACACACCTGGGAGAGTGAAAGTTCTTCCTCAGAAACACACACACACACACATGATGACTGCAGCACATGGAACATCAATGAACTCCTAAAAAAAACACACATGAGGATATTGGTCCTTGTTTTTCCCATGAGCTTCATACTGACTTGAAAGAAAAAACGCCTGCTTATGCAGCTTGGCCATGAGATCCCAGTCCTGATGTTATCTGGTCTCAAAAGATATAAATTTTAAATTCAGATTTTATTGGTCACATACACAGTTATGTATGGTACGACATGCGGTTTTTATTGACTGTCCATGTCATAATAATAAAATAAAATAAAAATAAAATAAAATAAAATAAAATAAAATAAAATAAAATAAAATAAAATAAAATAAAATAAAATAAAATAAAATAGAATAAGATTAGGATTAGAATTTCAGTAGGAAATGGAAAAAAAAATAAAAAATAAAAATAGTTTTTGTTCAAGCTTTCAAAAAAAAAATAAAATAAAAAAGGATGAATACTTGTCAGATTTTTTTTTTTTAATTGCTTGAAGCTAGTGAGTATTCTCGTGTAATTAAACATTACGTATAACCTGTTAGCACACATTGAAGGTTCACTTTGTCTTACAAAAAGAACAGTACGTTCCCAGAAACCACCTGCACTTCCTCCTTCCAAGTCACCATCCTTCTAATAGCTTTCACCTGTATTTAATTGTATGTTTGGTTTAACACTGTTTAAAAGCACTTGTCTGAGATATCACTCAGTCTGCCTGTTTCATCTAGACTTCCTGGGGTTTTTTTGGACTTGTGACTGTGTTTAGCCAATCGACCGAACAAATGAACAAATTTTTATTATTTTTTCAGACGTATTTTTAGTTATTCCACTAGAGGTGTACCTAATATTCTGACCTGCATTTGCACACTCTTTCCAGAGTCTGTTTTTTCCTGACACAGTAAACTATGGTTTACTTTAAATCTAAGAAAATAACAAACCTAAATATTTATGTTTATTAAAAAAATAGAATTTATTCAAAGCTTCTTTGAGGAAGGACGTTCAGATGCCGTGATTTTGGATATACTGATAGCGTATCATGGCATAAAGATTAGTTTGTGATGCCTGAAAAAACACCTAAAGAATGCAGGTAGGTTTGGAAGACAAAATTATTCCAGATTAAAGGATGTAAGGAGCTCTATAAGAGCAGTGCTGTGTTCATACACACAACAATCCACTTTCTACTGCTGCAGCCTGCTGGACTTCCTGTATATCCTGAGTGACAGATGTTTTGTCCAATCAGAGGGAAGAATTCCATGCGCAAACTATACCTACCTTTTACAATTTGTTATTTTGTTATCTGATTTGTTATGTTTTCGGATTTATTTTGTTTTCTGATTTGTTATTTTGTTTCAGGTTTATTTTTTTTTTTCTGATTTGTTATTTTGTTTCGGGTTTTATTTTTCTGATTTATTATTTTGTTTCGGGTTTATTATTATGTTTTTGGATTTATTTTGATTTCTGATTTATGTTGTTTTGGGATTTTTTTTTGTTTTCTGATTTGTTATTATGTTTTCTGATATATTTTGTTTTCTGATTTATGTTGTTTTAGTGTTTGTTATTTTGTTTTCAAGTTTGTTATTTTTTTTGGATTTATTTTGTTTTCTGATTTGTTATTTTGTCTTCAAGTTTGTTATTTTATTTTCTGATTTATTATTTTGTTTTCAAGTTTGTTATTTGTTTTTGGATTTATTTTGTTTTCTGATTTATTTTGTTTTATGATTTGTTATTTTATTTCACGTTTATTATTTTGTTTTGTGATTTTTTATTTTGTTTTTGGATTTATTTTGTTTCGGGTTTATTATTTTGTTTTATGATTTGTTATTATGTTTTGCACTTCTCAGCCACCGTAGTAAACAGATAAAATCACACCATCTCATGAAAGTCCTGAAAATGTTAAAAAAAAAAATCCAAGGAGATAGTGTTGATATTAGAAAACTATAATTTTCCATTAAAACACTAAATTATAAGAGAGAAGCCAGCTGCTGTTCAAGTCTATAAATAATCCAGAAGTGAACAAAGCTGATGAACTTTGAGGAACGGAAGGTTTACCTCGTAGAGGTCACAGCTTAATTAATTAACCGAATGCGATAAATTATCATTTGAAGCTTTATGACAGACTTCATTAAAACATCATGAGCTTATTACACACATTATAATTAAATTTGTTATTAATTTTACTTAAGCAGAACTTAATGTGATAGTTCAGCTTAAAATAAAAATGAACATCATTTTCTCCTGGTCCAAAATAATGAGCCGGGGCATGTTTCAGTTATGTCTGAAGTTTGGTTGTTCAGTTAGGCAGTGATGCTGCAAGGCTAATGGAGTTAACAAGTAAAGGAACATTATGTCCTTTGTTTTATCAGGGTGGAAAATATGGAGACAATCACAACCCTCGTGTCAGAATTGGGTGTAAAACTGAGCTGAAACATAGCTGGCATGGCTGTGAATAGTAGAATTGAAAAACCGTGCAGAAGGCTCCAGGCTGCGAGAGACAGGCTTCATATTAATACTAGAATGAGTTGCACTTTTTGACTGTAGCTGGGTGTACAAGGATACACCGGAACACAAGGATGCTTTTCATTAGCTGGGTTTTAATCTGAATGCTATTTTCAGAAAAGCGACAGCGGTCGATGGAAGCAAAGTAAAGGAATTAAAAACCTTGGTTAACTGAAATTTAGTAGGGTGCAGAACAACACTCTGGCTTTTCTCAAAGATTTCTCAAAACGAAAATAATATTGACTTTTATTGGTTAAACGATTGGTTTAAAGAAAATAAAAAAAGCATATTAGCAAAATGATCTATTCTCCCCATGTTGACCATGACCATATCAGAAATATACATTTAATCATGCGTCAATAAATCACTTAAAGATGCTTAAAAAAATCAATAACATACATCCATTGTCTCATAAACACCGTATCGAATTATGAAACTTACCTACCTGATCCGTTAGCATTTAACCCCTAGGCCCACTCATGGCCACTGCATCTGTTGAGCTATACATACCCAATGTTCTTTAAGACTCTGTTACATAACTTAGCAGTACATATTAAAGACATTAGAGAAATCTTACCAACAAAGACGTAAGATAAACGTCGTAAAAAACCTGGTTGCTGAAGCACTATACACAATGCTCTTTATATGCAGTAAAAAAAATTGGGCTTTGCTGTTTGTGCACAGTAAAATAAAAACACGTGAACAGTGTTGTGCAAGTAGAACGGTAACTTCTTTAAAGGGCCCCGTACATTTTATAGAATTATAAATAGAGTACAAACACTACTTCTAGGCCAAATGACCATGTAGTCCACAGACATTTTTCATAATCTCTCTCTCTCTGGTGTCACTCAGATGAGGATGTGGTTCCCTTTTGAGTCTCAAGGTTTCTTACTCATATCATCTCAGGGAGTTTTTCCTCACCACTGTCACCTCTGACTATCTCATTAAATACAAAATCTGAATGTAGGTATTCCTGTAAGGATCGAGGATGAAGGAAGGTTTCATTGTCATTCCAGATCATGTGGTACATAAAAGGGAATGAAACTAAGTACTGAGGTCCCATTGATAGCAGCCAATACAAGCTACACCAATCAGGCAGAACATTATGAACAGTGAGAGGTGCCGTGAATAACTATGATGATCTCCTCATCATGGCACCTGTTAGTGGGTGGGATATATTAGGCAGCAAGTCAGCTCAAAGTCCTCAAAGTTGATGTGTTAGAAGTAGGAAAAATGGACAAGCGTAAGGATTTGAGCGAGTTTGATGAAGGGACAAATTGTGATGGCTAGACCACTGGATCAGAGCATCTCCAAAACTGTAGCTCTTGTGCGGTGTTCCCGGTCTGCAGTGGTCAGTATCTATCAAAAGTATCCTTTACGTCCTGTATGTAGCGAGGTGTGGCTCTTGGAGGCCCCACATCGCAAACTACCAGACATAATAGATCCGCTGCCAATATCTTGATGCCAGTTACCACAGCACACCTTCAGGGATCTAGTGGAGTGCATGCCTCGATGGGTCAGGGCTGTTTTGGCAGCAAAAGGGGGACCAACACAATATTAGTCAGGAGGCCATAACGTTATGTCTGATTGGTGTATATAAAAATATAACTTAGAAATAAAATTGAATTAAAAACAGATTTCTATAATCCAGAAGGATTCAGATAGACCTAGCTCTGATTAAATATGACATTTTTGTGGTTACTGGTGGTCAATTTTAAAGAAACCATGGTCAAGGGATTATATATTAAAGCCACAAATATTCAATTATTTCTGAATTTCTAACTTCAGTCTCAAATTGAGAAAGAACAATTAACTAATTGAACCCATGCAGGATTTTAAACACTTAAATGAGTGATAATGTTACAATCTTCCAACCCCTGAAGAGGAATAACAATGTAGAGAATGTAGTGAAAAGCCAGTAAACACTATTTTCCAGTATATTCCTTCACCAAACTGTGAGCTCTACACAGTCGACATGTTCGCTGTTGAGCTGCTGCTCGAACCGTTTGTACACCGCACTGACGGCGCAGGAGAGGAAAACAAACAAACAGCATTTTAATCTCTTTCTAATGATCATTACCATGCAAAAATATTTAGAAAGGCTGAGATTTGTCAGTAATTGTTCCACTATTTCATCCTTTCCTTTTTTTTCCGTTAAATATTCCTTACAGTGCCAGGTTTTTTTCATAATAAATACATTTACTAGTATATTTATATATCATAGATTCATTTTATCTAAGTCAAATATACTTACTAAAAGAGAGAGAGAGGGAGATGTCTAAAGTACTTCAGAATTAGGAAATTGAACGCAGAGCAAGATCAACACACACAGAGACATTTCTCCAGTACTCAAGGTTCCCACTATTCAAAATGCTACAGAATTCCTGTTGGGTTTTTAGCTAAGGCTTAAAAATCTTCACTAATGGGGTCATGCAGATAGAAAGTCGGCGATTATTCCAGAATTTAGGAGCAAATACACTGGAGAATATGCTGAAAGATACAAATACCAAGCAGGAAAATATGAGAGCACAAGATTATTAATGTGCAATATTGGGGATGGATGGATGGATGGATGGATGGATGGATGGATGGATGGATGGATAGATAGATAGATAGATAGATAGATAGATAGATAGATAGATAGATAGATAGATAGATAGATAGATAGATAGATAGATAGATAGATAGATATTCACTTTTATTTTATTTTATTTATTTTTAGGACAGGGTTTAAAAAAGTATTAAATAGATAGATAGAAGCTAATGTATAAACAGTGTGTAGACCCCCCCCATATGCCCCCCACCAGCACCACCCACACTACACCACATGGCCATAACTGGATTTAGGTTTTCCTAGAAGCTTCTTTAAACTTCCATGTCTTGTTATCTGGATTAGATTAGCCTCATTTCATTTTTATTGAATATTTAATAACACTCCTGTCAATGTGAAGACCTCTGGTTTTTGCACCTGAGGTCTGTTGTGTGTGTGTGTGTGTGTCTCGCTCAGTAAACAGATTGAGCCAGCTTTTATTCAGTCCTGCGTGCTATGTTTATTAGGTGGTGATGTTGAGCGGATGGTCAATTGTGCACCGCAAACAGCTCCATCGATGCGGAAACGTCTTTGCTGATTTGCAGCCCTCCTGCTGATAATTGATAGACAAATCGATCTGGTGGTTTTGCCACTTAAATTCGCAGCGGAATGGCCATGATCAATCAGTCTGCAGGAGGACTTGTTCCTTCAGGAGTTTGGCACGACAGAAAGGATGATAACGCATCCGCAGATAACATTCGTCTGCAATTTTTGAGAAACCTTTTTCACATTTAGGGAACGTGAATGCCAGGAGAAGAAGAGAGAGGGGAAAAAAAAGCATTTAAATGTTATCAGTCATCTGTGAAAACACACACACACACACACACACACACACTCACACACACAGATGTGAGGATAAATCCAGAGGTCTGATAGGTTTGGATGTGTCAGTAGCAGCTGCAGCTGGGGTGTGTGTGTGTGTATGTGTGTGTGTAACTCTTATCACTAGTGGCCTTATCTCCATGTAGCAGGTTCCTCTGTAAACAGCAGCGTTGTGCCCAGATCTCTCCACACACTCCTCACCTTCGGCCTCTTGGTTATTTCAGGGTGCTGGTGAGCAGTGATGCGCGACTCGGCTTTTTTCGGCCTTTGACCCATATTTGTGAAAAACGAAGCAGCACCTGCCTGACCTGGTTTAAAAATGAGGAATGTAATGTCTCCCGAATTATGCTACAAATAATAAACTGTTTTATAGAGCACTTTTTATTCACAAGCACTAGCTCAGAGTGCTTTCAAATGAGGTAGTAAAATAAAACTAAACACCAAACAACACACAATTCACGTCATCTACAGTAACTGGAATATGACTGGAATAGGTTTTTCTTTTCTTTTCTTTTCTTTTTTTTTATGTAGTGTACCTTCGAAAAACAATTATCCTTCATTTACGTTCCTTGGATCATTTTTAAACTATGTTATATCCACATTCCCACAGGTCAAATATACATATTCAATTTTTTTGATTCAGTTTTTGCATTGAATACTTAACATTTAATTTTAATAAAACACTAACATATTAACCTAATATTTCACATAAGAGTTCCTCAAACTCACATTCTGTACATTTACACAGATTTTTTTTTTTTTTTTTTTTTTTTTACATTAAGGTTCATTTAAGAGGAATCAAGCAACTCCTAAGCAAAGCTGGTTTAATTACCTGAATTAAAAATAAATTACTAACAGGATTCGGTTAAATAAATAAATTGTTGGATCTAATTATCTAATTTGGATAAATCAAATTATTCAAACACTTACAGAAAAAAAAAAAAAACTACTAAATGGCTTGCTTTTCAAAATTTCATTGATTTAATTTGATTTTAAATGAATTAATTGAATTAATTGTTTAATTAATTAATTGTAAAAAAAAAGATATTTATTTATTTATTTATTTGATGTTTAAACATGTTGGTCTATTTTTGATTAATGGTTTCTTAAATTTTTTATCCACAATACCATTCTACTAGTGATAATGGCTCCAGTGGGATTTAGCGATCACTTCCTCTATAGATAAAGAGCATGATGCAGCAGAGCTTTAGTGATTTATTCTATCCAGCTCTCTTAGTGTAAAGTGCAGGGTGCGAACCGTGGTGGTCCGTGCACCTGCATGCCATGGAGACAGACCCATTCATGGGATTCAGACAAGCGCTGCTTTATTAACATAAACACAAGACATGGGGAAGACGAACCTAATAACTAAGACATGATAACAGAATCCTGACAACGAACATAGAACAATAGCCAACAAGGACAGGTACAAAAGGATCTCCATATATAGGGCTAAACATTAAGGCTAATAGGGAACAGGTGAAACAGCGGGAATGGCGTGGCACAAAATACACACAGTAAAGCAGGCTCCACAGAATCACCTGCCAGCACCCTCTCCAGGCCTGGCAGGGAACTGTCCCAGCGGTTCCTGACATTTAGCTTCCAAAGCTTCAGCTTTCATACTAACACCACTGTCATTCTATACATCAATAACTGACTGATATCAGTTATGTTTGTTGAAAAAACTTCTCCTTTTAATTAACCCTTTTTACCAGTACACTGAAGTTACATTACCTAACAGAAATTGACTTATGGGACATTTGTATTCGGTATAAAGAAATGAATGATGTTCAGGCTGTAAGTCTGATATAAAATGAGTCTGTTGGCTTTCAGGGTCTTTTAGATGTGTGTTTCTCCCTCTGTTGGAGAACCTTACACAGAACTTTAGTGGATGAAGATTCACATTTTAGATTTGCACTTGGGACGTCTCAGAGAGCAGAAATGGGGTTGATATCAACATTTACTTTGAAGCTAGAAACATTTATGTCAAAAAAAAAAAAAAAGAACCAAAAAACAGTTTGGGGTGTGTTTTGTAGCTTTTCTCTGAATATATATGCCCCTAGTAAGCTAGGTAAAAATAAATAAATCTTTTTTTGTTTTTAAGAGCCCAGTTTCAGGTAAATAATAAAGACATTTCATAGACTATCACCTCCATCACTACCACTTTATTTGAGATGGTATATTTTAGACATCATGATTTTCAGTATCAGCTCGTTCCTCTAGCAAGCAAGCATCAAAATGTCGGTTCCAGTCCATGTGAACTCCACTGATCAAATTCATGACATATTGCTGAAAGACGGATAAACGTCTGTTGACATGTTAAGATTCAGTTGATAGGCTGCTTAGTGACAGCTCGTTGATGGGGTTTACAGTGTCTGGACTGTCTAGACTAGACTGTAGATTGTAAGCGAGGACCGAACCAACAGGTTCTCAGGGTTCGAGTAAAATTTCACATGAAGAGTTTGAAAAAATAAACGATGTACAGAATGGTTGTTTTAGCGCTAAAAGTTAGTGATGTGTCAAACCCTGAGGCAAATGAGCTAAAATAGCAAAATAACACATAAGGTTCAACTTAAACAGGGATGTGGGAGCTTAGTGGTTAGTGGTGTTGGATTACTGAGCGGTAGTTTGTGAGTTCAAAACCGAGTGCTACTGCTGGGCCTGTGAGCAAGGCCCTTAACCTTCAATTGCTCAGTTGTATAGAATGAGATAAAATGTAAGTTGCTCTGGATAAGGGCATCTGCCAAAGAGGAATCTGAAAGGGCTTTCACACTGGCAGTTTAGTCTGAAACTGAGCACAGTTTGTGAAAGCTTTCATGTGGATCAGGAAGTGTTCCATGCTATCAACCTCGAGACTACCTGTAGGAGGTGGTGTGAGGTCAGTTACACTGAAATTGTGAACTTGGGAACTCATACTTGGGTCAACACTTGTTTATTAGTTTTCACAACACATGTACTATAAGTGGCAGGGAAACATTGAGGGACACAGAGGAGGTGAAGTGATGTATCTTGATGTTTCTGTGCATAATATAACACCACCAAATAATAAAAAAATCATAAAAAAATATGGTGAGTCAATATGGTTGTGTTCTCCATGCACCTTGTGATGTGATGATGTATGATCAGAGCACTAGGGTTCAATAGATTCGAGTGAATCTGAAACCAGAACAACATTGCAGGGGCACCGGAAAAAAACACTCATGCTCAGGAAATGTACACAGAACGAAAACCTTGCTGACGATTAGAAAAGTTCCAGGTTACGTAAATACGTAAAGTTTTCTCTTTTTTTCTGTTAAAAGGGACAAAGCAGCTTTAGAGAACTGTATAAATTCAGGAAATGTATACCTAATAAGCCAAGAAAAACTCCCAGAAACCTTGAGAGGAACCAGACTCAAAACAGAAACACAAAGTGACACTGAAAAATGGGATTTTAAATCATTTCCTGTTCATACCTGTGCACTATATGATCATAAAGTCTAATTAAATTACCAGGAAATTCTAGTTTTAATATTCAGTCTATTGTGTTGAAATGATCAGCTGTTCATGGCCTGGTTTAATTTATCGTATCTCCTCATCATCATCTTCAGCACTGCATCGGAATTGAATATGGAAATAAATACAGTACATCACGTGTATCCCAGACATGTTTACTTTTATCTTTTTATCCTCCAAGGGCAAAAGTAGCTGCAGTTTTTCATTCCAACTCTTTTGACATGTGATGTATTACATTTGTCTTGTTGTGACTTGTGGTGTTGTGTGACACACACATGGGCTTTGGTAAGGTGCTGAATAAAATACATTACTGTAATTAGGATTATTAATGTGAATGGAAGCAGGTCAGCTATTCAGGAGAGAAAGAGAGAGAGAGAAAGAAAGAGAGACAGAGAGAGAGAGAGACATAGAGAGAGTGGGGGAGAGAGAGAGAGAGAGAGAGAGAGAGAGAGAGAGAGGGGAAGAAAGTGACAGATAGTGAGAGACAGATAGAGAGGCACACACACCTCACCCATGCCTATAGATTTATAGGCTTTTATTTTGCTATATATTTATTTGTTGGATTATTTATTTGTTTGTTGATCTTATAGTTTTGTTTTCATTCCTTGCCCTTTTAAGTGCTTTGACAATGTACATGTACAATTTGTCATGCCAATAAAGGTCATTTATTGAGTTGAATTGAATTGAATTGAAAGAAAGAGAGAGCGAGATAGAGAGAAAGAGAGGGGGAGAGAGAGAGAGAGAGGGTGGGGGAAGAAGAGGAGAGAGAGAGGGAGAGAAGGGGGGTAGTGAGAGAGAGGGGTGAGATAGAGAGAGAGAGAGAGAGAGAGAGAGAACTAAACTATTATCAGGCGTTGAATTCTCAAATCTCATTCATCAGAAAATGTTGATTATATTTTAATGTTTCAGAACAGCAGCTCTGACAGAAGTGCAGCTACAGAGCCCAGGTTTGTGTAACTCATTCTTGTACATTAGCGTTGCTCTAAAACTGACTAACTCACAGGGACTTGTGAGATCTTTCTTTCTTTTTTTTCTTACAAATCGAGTTACAGATCTTTTTCTATCCTCCTTTGCCGAACCTCTTGTCAGGTTGAATGGGAAACTTTGCTGTACCACTATTTTCAGATATCTCCAGAGATATTCTTTCAGGTTCTGGCTCTGACTGGACCAATCAGGGACATTCAGAGACTTGTCCCAAAGTCACTCCTGCATCTCCTTGGCTCTGTGTTTTTTGGGTCATGTACTTTGATTTGTTAATCTTTCCCTCGATCCTGACAAGCCTCTCAGTCCCTGCTGCATGAAATACTTTTGCACAGCATGATGCTAACGCCACCGCGCTTCACTGACAAGATAGAACTAGCGAGGGCCTGCTTTCATCCAGACATAATTCTTAGCATTGAAGCTAATTTGAATTCATTAGCTAGCTCACAAGGTAAGTGAAAGCTCTAATGGAGAAAAAGCAGAGACTATGTTTAACTCAATGTGTAAAGGAACTAATTATGTACATTAACACAGACTATGGAAAATAAGGTGGTTCTTGTACTTGCAGAGGGCATCTTTATGTAGCCACGGTCCTGATTTTCTTCTGATAATGTCTTTGGTCATGAAGCATACTGTATTTGCACTCCTGACAAAAGATTTCACAGTAATGGGGTGTGGTGCTATATTTTTTGCTTCTTAATCTTCATTATTTTCACTCAAAGAAGTCTTTTCTTTTTAATGCCACTTGACTGTGTGGTTATGCTAGCAGTTGTTTTAAAGGAAGGCTGATGAAAGGGGTGGTGGTAGCAGCTCAAGTGGTTAAGGGCCCCTGAGCAAGGTCCTTAGCTCTCCTTGCTCCAGGGGTGCTGAATCATGGCTGACCCTGCACTCTGACCCCAACCTACAAAGCTGGGATATAGGAAGAGAGAAATTCATTGTGCTGTAATGCATATGTGACAAAAAATAAAGGTTTCTTTTTATTATTCTAATAAGGGTGGGCTGTACAGTGGTTCAAAAGATCAGTGATACACACCAGAGTGTTCATCAAGAGCAAAAGTTTATATGGAATGCACTATTGTCTGGACAACTTCACTAAAACTGGATCTGCTGCATTCTGAGCTAGCTAAAGTTTACATAACTCTTTTACCAGTACATCAGTAATGGAAATCGACTTACTGGATATTTTCAAACTGTATGAAGAAATGAATGATTTTCTGGCTGTGAGTCTGATATAAAAAAAAAAAAAAAAAAAACTATGGTGTCAAGATTCTATTGGCTTTCAGTGTGAGACATGTGTTTTTTCCTCTGTTGGATAACCTTACCCAGAACTTTAGTGGTTGAAGATAAACACCTTTAAATTATAGATGCTTATGTACAAGCACTTGGGGCATCCCAGAGAGCAGAAATGGGTTTAATATCAGCATTTACTTTGAAGATAGAAACATTTGTATGAATAAAAATGATCCATTTTTACTTTTGAACCTTTCTATAAATATATTGCTCCTAGTAAGCAAGGTAGAAACAGAAATACTTATGAAAAAAATACAAAATCTCTGAGAGTCTACTTTCATATGATCTATTACCCACCACTGTGGAGTGTGACAAGACAATAAAAAAATTTTTTTAGAGACGTATGTTACGTGGTACTCGAATGCTAAACCAGTGTCGTGAGTTGGTTTAACAGAAAAGCTGTCAAGCTCAAGGGCAAAATTAACAACCGGCAGGGTTTCCCATTCAACACAACACACTGCTGCTTGATTAAACAATGTCACGTGATTGTTTTTAAACAGAACTTCTGTGAATTTTCCTTTTGGGTGAGGTTTGTTTAAGCAGATGGGAACACAGCAATCACAATCTCAATCACGTGTGAACCAAAACGACTGGCCTGAAAATGTCTAAGTAAGGTCCAGGTTTCAGGAGAATGAGTTTGACTACAGTGAGAAAGCAATTCAATCCTGAATCAATACAAGTTGGGATTTGGGTTTGTGGGCTACACACACACACACACACAAAAAATATATATAAAAAAAATATTATATATATATATATAGAGTGACACAAGCCACACAAAACCGATCCTCACCCCTCTGAAACAGTGGTGCTGAAGAAACAGTGGCATTTCAGCACCAAGGCCAGCACATCTAAATGTCTCTGCAAGGCGACTGAAAATGCACCAAAACCTGATGGACCAATCAAGAGCACTCCCTAACTCTTTACCCACCAGGAGAAAATTCTTTTAGGGAGCCAGTCTTAGCAGTAGAATGAGGTAAGTATTGAGATCTGTGTGGTGTCTAATGTTCCACACTCTCTCTCTCTCTGCCTGTGTTCCAGAGTTGATGACGTGAAGAAGACGACTCTCCCCAACCTGCTGAGCCCAAGCCACTCTCCTGGGGTCTGCCTCGCTGCCTTGCTACCCTGCTGCTTCACCCGTGCTCATCCTACACCAACCTACACTGCCATACCTGCACCTTCATCTGAGTGATGTTTTCTTTATTTTTACCAATTTTGCACGTTATCTAGAATAAAAGAACACTATTTTTCCCTTGGATCTGTGACTCTGTACCTTTCCTCCATGTTCCCCTTGCTGCAGTGAGTGTCACTATATATATAATATAATATGTTTGTGTGTGTGTGTATGTGTGTGTGTGTGTGTGTATAGGGAGAGAGAGAGAGAATACACACACACACACACACACACTTCCTATATTTTCCATTTGTTTATAAAGATAATATTAATTCTATTTTAATGTTACTATTTTTGTTCTGAATTCATCACAGGAAATGGCTGGCGTTATGTTCTTCATGCTTAAGTGATTTTTTTATGATTTATACATAAATTGATAAAGATTTATTTACTGTTTTTTATTTCTCTATTTCTGACCAATCATTGACAGATTGATTTTTGTTTGTTAGGTTTTTTTTTTTTGTTTTGTTTTGTTTGTTTTTTTGGTTTGTGCAAAAAAAAAAAAAAAATGTCGGTTAAAAAAATATTCAGATCCACTTTATTTATCAGACAGAAATCTAAAACATTGTACAACATTTCCAGGGATTAAACATTTCCACTACTGCTCTGTCACTTCCTCTTGATTGAACACACTCGGTTGAATCCCTTATGCCCTTGTAAGTCTGCTCTGTCTCTCTATCAGCATGTGTCAGGTGCATTAGGTGAGTATTATATGAATGTTAGATAAGGGATCACTGTAGACATCAAGAGCATAAATTACCCAGAAGGCACTGCTCAAATTCTGACAAATAGCAGATGATGCTGTTTATAGGTGGAAACAGGAAAAGTCTCCAGAGTGATGTTTGAATTTTGGAAGAAATTGATTTACAAAAGTGTAAAAGTTTATTATGTGTTTGATGGATTAGAACTGTTTTGGGGTGGATACCTCTTCAGTCATGCATTACAAGATCGCTAACCATCACTGACTGATCTTTACAGCAGAGAGCATGGATTATTCCAGACATAAGTGTGACTTGTCAGATGAAGTTTTTAAAATTTTGATGTAAAGCCTTATGTATTTATACCATATTCAGAATGCAAAGAGAGCTGAATCTGAGACTTGTGAAAACTTTCAGTCTCATGTTAGCATTCTTTTCATAGCCAATAACCCTCTTAAAATTTCACATGACCTTGGGAAAACACAAATAGATTGTACTCCCCGCCACTGCCAACTGAATTATTTGTTCAATAAAGAAAAAAAAGAAAAAAACATTGCCTCAGGCCTGCTCATTAGGGGTAAATGTCAGGGATAAATAGTAAGTTAACTTTAAACTTCATCATTTTTATTCTATACTTCTATAAAGTTGCTTTGAGACAATGTTAAAAGCTCTATATGAATATTATTTGAAAATAGTCAAGTATAATTAATGCAGACTACAGCTGTTTCCCAAATTATTTACTTGTACACTATTCTGATCCGTATTGTACAAAGGAACCTCGGAATATGAATTTAATTTGTTCTGGAGGCAAGGGGAAAGGTGAAAAGTCCACATACAAATTTTGCGAATACATTATTGTGATACAAATTGTCCCATAAGAAATAATGTAAATGGAGATAATCCATTCCAGCCACCCAAATATATTACCAATATTCCCAATACGAAGCGTATGTAAACTGTATGACTGCTTATAAAGAACTGACCCAAGTCAAGCATTCCATGTCAAGGCTCCTCACAGGAAGTCATGCCACCAAGCTTGGGCTAAAAATAGAACAGATCACCCACGCCACCAATCTGTCAACAAAAAAAACCACACAAAAAATCATGTAGCTTTTGAACACATGCTGAAAGTGGGTTGACTGTTTCAAAACAGCTTTCAGTGACTGAAAAAAAAATCGTAAAACTCGTAAACTTGCTTCGGTTGGTTTTGCTTGCTTTTTCACTGACGCAAACAAGTTTTGAATGGTTCCCGGACGTACGCTCAACTTAGCTTGTGTTCGGTTTGGTTCAGTTTCTTTGCATGACGAAAATGCTTCGTATGCCGATGCAAAATTTCAATTCTTAAGGTGAAAAATTCGTAAGGGAGGGCATTCATATACCGAGGTTCCACTGTACTTCAAATAGTATGAGTAGTGTGTTCCTGCATTTCAAGAACCCAGATGATGCATTTATACAACAAGTGGGATGTTGAAAACATCATGCACTCGACTCTTGCATCTTTCTTGCTTAGGTAGCAGTAAAGGGGCGGAGCTACAAGGTGCTGACAGTGGAAGAGGAAACATTTTCAAGAAGGGTGACGACACTCTGGTGGATGAGACGTCTTATACATGTCTTTTAAAGTATTTGGTCAGATTAGGCCATGTAGCTTGTGTGATTTATTTGTCAACAATTAAAATATTGACCGTTTTCTAAATACTAAAGCAGGCAGCACCAAATTTGATTTGTTTCATTTGACCGGGAAACGGCTTACACATTGTTTAAAAGCGTTAGTGTTCCAGTAGAGACTATACTACCCTTTATTTATACAATTTATACACTAGACACTGAAGTACAAAGTGCATAGTGTATTATATGTGTAGTAACTGCACAGTATTTATTAGCATGCAGAACTGGCTACTCACTGTACTTGAAATATTGGAGTTGTGCTCTGTAGCTATTGACCACAGCCAGGTTATTGCAGAAGAAAGCTAGTTAGTGTGTCAGGGAAGTCAGCTTTCTCTATACGTTCTCTTCATTTTCAACTGATTGGTCAAATGGAAAACTTTCTAAGAGACTTTTCTAGTCAGACATATTTTATTTACTCTATACTGATAGTACTGATTCTTATACCCATAAGAAGACATGAAGAAATGTTCGGATTCACAGATGTATGGATAATATTTGTATAATGCATGTCCAGTACAGTAGTGTGTGTGTGAGAGAGAGAGAGACAGAGAGAGAGAGAGAGAGAGAGAGAGAGAGTGTGTGTGTGTGTGTGTGTGTGTGTAAGGGAAAACTCTTCACCTGAAACTTCTCGGTGAAGTGCTTTGATTTGGCATGCATATCAATCATCAGTAAAGATTTTTAAATCCAATCCCCAAAAGTGAAAAAGTAGAAAACTGCAATTAAAATTATGATAAATAATTGAGTAAAATCTTAAAGATTACCACTGAAAGATGCAACACAATGTCTGTCTTAAAGCAAATTATATTTGCGTGTGAAGTATTTTTTTTTTTTTTAAAGATCTTTTGACTTTATTTACCTTTCGTACACACTTATTTATTTATTTATTTATTTATTTATTTATTTATTTATTTATTTATTTATTTATTTATTATTTAATGGCTCCTCATGTAACGAATATGATATTTTTAAAAAGCCACGAGCTTTAGTTAATATAATCATCTATACATTACATTATTTCTGTCATGAAATGGAGACCAAGCTGTATGCAAGTTTGATTAAAAAAAAAAAAAAAGAAAGAAAGAAATATGTGAGGGAAATTTTTTTAAATAAATAAATAAATAACCACAACACAAAAAAAACAAAAAACAAAGAGTGAGCGATGAGACATACCTCTTAGAGTGCACAAATCTTGAACAGTGTTTAAGTGTGTAGTTCTGACCAGAGGTCTAAATATTAATTTCAGGAGACAATAGATTGCAGATGCAGTTGCAGATTTTCTTAAAGGATAGTGAAGCAAGGGAGAAACATGAACATAAATCAGGTTCTGTGAATCCCACCACTGAGGACAAAAGCTAGACAAAGAGTGCTAAGGAAGTTGGGGTTGGAGCAAAGGGGTAGCTATGATGCACCCGTGGAGCCGAAAGGGTTAAGGGCCTTGCTCAATTGCCCAACATTGGCAGCTTCTGATCAACAACCCAGAGCCTTAACGACTTGACCCACCATGGCCCCCCTGGAATGGCAAATAAACCATAAGTGACTTGTTGTAGCTGTAGAGCGATGCATCCTAAATACTATTGCTCATTAGAGTGAATGTGAACCATGTGCAAAGCAGTCACATGGTGTGCAGTGCTTGATGGGAGACGTGGTACTGTGCCGATCCGCCATAACCCTGATGTCTAAAGTGTGTACTATACTGCTACATATATGCTTAACTCAACTTCAGTTCCTGCACCTTGAATGTGATCACGCGTTATAAAACAAAGTGTCACACTGTCAACAATACTAGACCCCAGACATGCTGTTCTGATGTTTCTAGAAAAAACTGTGGCTTGCTTTAGGATAAGGATACATAGTAAAAAATAAATAAATAAATAAATAAAAAATTACAATTTAGCGTTTATAGAAGTCAATGAATCCAAAAAAAAAAAAAAAAAACCCCAAAATGAAAAGAAATCATAACAGAGGTCATGGGGTCAGTCTAGTAAAACCGAATATTATTGCTAGCTGAGGGCGATCGCTGTGTGTGTGTGATATTTCTCGTTCTATCTCTCGTTCTCCTGGAGTCTCGTTCAACCGAAACCTGTGTGTTCGTGGCCGAGGGCGACGAAAAAAAAAATAAATAAGGAGGAGAGTTGTGACTTATCGCACACTTTCATTCTCCTGCATCCCTCACTGTTTCAGAGAGACTGCAGAAAAAGAAAACACCACACAGCCACAGGCAAAGCATCGAAGGGAAAAAAAAAAACACTGCTCTTCTCTTTCTCTCGTTCTCTCTCTACTCCTACTCTCGCCTCTCTCCTGAGGAATAAATGCCCATTTAGAGCACAATGATGTCTGTAGTGTCTAATTTTGCAAATGAATTCTACATTGAGTTGCCAGTTTATTAGTTAGTAGGTCAGTATGGCAAATAAACCCGTGACTCGTTGTAATTGTAGAAATAAATTACAATAAATAAATACATTAACATGAAAAGAAATTGCAGAAGAAGGAAAGGATAACGAACCTCGACCTCTCAGTGTGGCTGATGTGCTGATGTTATTGTGGGATGATATGTTCATGTGGTCATATGAGTCACAGTATAATTTTATATACTGACATTTTCCTTATATATGATACCGGGAACGCAATTGGAAACAGACAGATATTAAGGTGTTCTGTTCTATTGTTAGCCCAAGCTTTGTGGCATGACTTCCTGTGAGGACCCTTGACATGGAATGCTTGGCTTGGGTCAGTTCTTTGTAAGCAGCCATACAGTTTACGTACGCTTTGTACTGGGAATATTGGTTATATTTTTGGGTGGCTGGAACGGATTATCTGCATTTACATTATTTCTTATGGGAAAAATTCGTTTCGCAATACAAATTTTTGCCTTAAGAACCTGCCTCCAGAACAAATTAAATTTGTACGCCGAGGTTCCACTGTATTAGACAGCAAGTGAACAAAAAAGTTTTCGAAGTTGATGTATTGCAAGCAGGAAAATTAGGCAAGTGTAAGGATCTGAGCGTCAGAGCTACAGCATGGAGGAATGGAAGATGTTGGCCTGGTCTGATGAAGTATGTTTTCTTTTCCATCATGTGGGTGTCCATGTGTGTGTGTGTGTGTGTGTGTGTGTGTGTGTGTGTGTGTTGCTTAGCTGGGGAAGAGATGGTATCGTGATGCGCTATGGGATTATTGGAAGAAGGTGATCCAGAAGAGGCAGTGTGATGCTCTGGGTAATGTTCTGTTTGGAAACCTTGGGTCCTGACATACATGTGGATGTTACTTTGATATGTACCACCTACCTAAACATTGCAGACCAAGTCATAGCAACAGTATTCAGTGTCCTCTTACCTTATCCATATAGGCTTACGTTTATCTAATACAACTGAGCAATTGAGGCTTAAAAGTCTTGCTCAGGGGCCCTGCAGTGAAATTGAGGATTAAGTGTCTTGATCAGGGGCCCTGCAGTGAAATTGGTGGTTAAAGGTCTTGCTCAGGGGCCCAACAGTGCAATTGATGGTTAAGGGCCTTGCTCAGGTGCCCAGTAGTGAAATTGAGGGTTAAAGGTCTTGCTCAGGGGCCCAGCAGTGAAAGTGAGGGTTAAGGGTCTTAATCAGGGGCCCAGCAATGCAATTGCAGATTAAAGGCCTTGCTTAGAGGCCCAGTAGTGAAATTGAGGGTTAAGGGCCTTAATCAGGGGCCCAACAGTGACATTGAGGGTTAAGGGTCTTGCTCAGAGGCCCAGCAGTGAAACTGAGGTTTATGGGCCTTGTTTAGGGGTAAAGCAGTGAAATTGAGGGTTAGAGGACTTGCTCAGGGGCACAGCAGTGCAATTGAGGTTTATGGGCCTTGTTTAGGGGTCCAGCAGTGAAATTGAGGGTTAAGGGTCATGCTCAGGGTCCCCACAGTGAAATTGAGGGTTAAGGGCCTTGTTTAGGGGCCCAGCAGTGAAATTGAGGGTTAAGGGCCTTGTTTAGGGGCCCAGCAGTGAAACTGAGGGTTAAGGGTCTTGCTCAGGGTCCCCACAGTGAAACTGAGGGTTAAGGGTCTTGCTCAGGGACCAGCAGTGACATTGAGGGTTAAGGTTCTTGCTCAGGGTCCCCACAGTGAAATTGAGGGTTAAGGGCCTTGTTTAGGGCCCAGCAATGAAATTGAGGGTTAAGGGTCTTGCTCAGGGTCCCCACAGTGAAACTGAGGGTTAAGGGTCTTGCTCAGGGTCCCCACAGTGAAACTGAGGGTTAATGGTCTTGCTCAGGGTCCCCACAGTGAAACTGAGGGTTAAGGGTCTTGCTCAGGGTCCCCACAGTGAAACTGAGGGTTAAGGGTCTTGCTCAGGGTCCCCACAGTGAAACTGAGGGTTAAGGGTCTTGCTCAGGGTCCCCACAGGTAAACTGAGGGTTAAGAGTCTTGCTCAGGGTCCCCACAGTGAAACTGAGGGTTAAGGGTCTTGCTCAGGGTCCCCACAGTGAAACTGAGGGTTACGAGTCTTGCTCAGGGTCCCCACAGTGCAACTGAGGGTTAAGGGTCTTGCTCAGTGTCCCCACAGTGAAACTGAGGGTTAGGGGACTTGCTCAGGAGCACAGCAGTGCAATTATGGGTTAAGGACCTTGCTCAGGGGCCCGGCAATGAAATTGTAGGTTAAAGGTCTTGCTCAGGTGCCCAGCAGTGCAACTGAAGATTACGTGCCTTGCTCAGGGGCTCAGAAATGAAATTGAATACATTGAGGTTCTTCCACTCTAACCTTCACCTTCACACCATGGCTTTATGGAGCTGTGTGCCTTGTGCACAGGTGCATTTTCATGCTGGGACGTGATAAAGTACTTGTGGTAGCTAAGTGGTTAAGGTGCTGGATTACTAAGCAGAAGGTTGTGAGTTTGAATCCCAGGTCCACCAAGCTGCCCCTGCTGGGCCCCTGAGCAAGGCCCTTAATCCACACTTGTATAAAATGAGATACATTGTAAGTTGCTCTGGGTTAAGGAGTCTGCCATAAATGTAATGTAAAAGCTGGAACAGGGTTTGAGTCTCTTACTTCTGGTGAAGTGAAAATGTAATGCTACAGAATAGACATTTGTGGCACACATTTTGGTTAAAGAACCACATACTTTTCACTACACAGTGTATGATATTAATATTACTCCAATATTTAGAGATAGAGATATCATATCATGTGTTTGTAATGCGACATGGTATTAATTGTGAATTTTGGCATTCAGTTCTGATATCTCGGCTTTTCACAACATTAAAGCCCTGGAAAATTGTAATCAAAAGCCTTATTATTTTGCAGAACACATCAGTAAATAGTGCATTATTAAACATCAGTCATTTATTATTGAACATTTATTTGTATGTTGAATAAATATCCTGGAACTCATAGACTTTTTTTTTTTTAAATAATCCTCACTAAAAGATCTCTAAGCATCCCGGATGCGTGATGCTATCATTATTTCTGTCACCTCTCGCTTTTTATCACAGAATCCGATGAAACGCTTAAGTACGGGAATCAAAGGCTGGTGATTTGCTAAAGAGATCAAGCCGTGTTTGTCCATTAAAGTTTAATTCGAACGTAAGTACAGGAAATGAAGTCTCCTCTTTTTTCCGTCTAAAGATTTGTATAATGAAATCTCTTTGATCCCTCGTTCCCCTCTAATCAAAACGTGCTCCTCGCTCCTCTTTCGACCCTCCTCCTTCTCCTCTGCTAGCCCTTTATCTGATTGGATGTCTGTTGACATAGCATTATGGAGAACGAGTGTCTTATCTGCACTAATTGGTCCAGGTGGACTAATTTGGCATCTGCACTCATTTTCATGCTCATTTTCATACGGCTACAACTTTTCCAGGGTCGTGTTTTGCCTGTAGAAAAGTCTTTTTTTTCCTCCCTCTTGTTCATTGTTCTCTCTCTCTCTCTCTCTTTCTCTCGCTTAACCCCTTGTCCTTCATTTCTGCACTTTCTCTCTACTTTCTTCCTCAAGGCTGTTGGTTTCTTTACTTTTTATTGAGTTCCACAGATAATTGTAAGCCTTAAAATATGGACTCGATCACAAATGTGCCGAGATGGTGAGGTTGCGTGTGGGAAGACAGGATTGTGAATGTCAAAATTTCAAAAGATAGCATCACGTACAAAACTGGCAGGCTGGGAGTACACACACACACACACACACGCTTCATAATGTAGTGCCACGTGTTTCTGCTGTGATTCCACTGAAGCATTTTATACTCCATTCCTCAACAGAGCGAATTCTGAATAGACTTTTGTTACAGCTTTTATTCCAGCTGCTACAGCTTATAGAAGGGTCAAGTACAGCATGACTCCAAACTCACATGGCCACTTTCTCCACTCTGCAGTTCCGGAAGGTTCTATATAATGGGATGGTCAGAGGCATCAGAGTTCACCATGCTTTCAAAATAGTCAATGCTTTAACTTACAGCTGCCTCGTGCAAAAAAAAAAAAAGTTCAGCGCAGCCATTTTAGATGCTTAAAATGCCCTTAATGGACTTGCGTCTCTCTTCATCAGTGATAAAGGATTTATTTATTTATTTATTTATTTATTTATTTATTGCCCTCAGGACGCTGAGACCTTCAGGTCTGCTGCCATCTGGCTGTCTCTCTGCACTTACAGATTTAAGTCAAATCTCCAAACAGTTTTTTTTTTTTTTTTTTTTTTTTTTGAGATTTATGATTACATTAAAGTTGATGTCTTTGTCTGCTTTCCTGCAATTATGTTTATATTTTAGTTTAACTGTGCTTTATTTATGCCTTTTTTTGTGTACTTACTTCACGTTTATATGGATGTTGTTTATATGGATGTTTGGAAGGCTAATGATATGAGTTATAAGCTAGCGTAAGTTACTTCTTCTTAGCGCAAATCGAAGATCCACATGTACGGTTTCAATATGGTTTATTTATTTATTTATTTATTTATTTATTTATTTATTGTTCATATTCATTTTTATTTTTGTACTTTGCATACTTAATATAACTTAACATTACTTACTTTTTTACTTACCTGGTTGTTTTCCTTTTTCTTTTTAGTTAAAAACTCACTTCTTTTTCTTACTTTATTGATTTAATTTACTGACATAATTTTACCATACACTATATTGAATTCAGGTGTTGTTCTTCAGGGGTTGGGCTCGGCCCCTTAGTTCCAGTGAAAGGAACTCTTAATGCTTCAGCTTCATACCAAGACATTTTGGACAATTTCATTCTCCCAACTTTGTGGGAACAGTTTGGGGATGACCCCTTCCTGTTCCAACATGACTGCACACCAGTGTACAAAGCAAGGTCCATAAAGACATGGATGAGTGAGTTTGGTGTGGAGGAACTTCACAGACTCCTGACCTCAACCTGATAGAACACCTTTGGGATGAATTAGAGTGGAAGCTGTGAGCCAGGCCTTCTCGTCCAACATCAGCGCCTGACCTCACAAATGCGATTCTAGAGGAATGGTCAAAAATTCCCATAAACACACTCCTAAACCTTGTGGAAAACCTTCCCAGAAGATTTGAAGCCGTTATAGCTGCAATGGGCGGGACGACTCCATATTACATTCATGTGCATGTAAAGGCAGACCTACCAGTTTTGGTCTGGCTCACAGTCTCTCCTCTAATTCATCCCAAAGGTGTTCTCTCAGGTTGAGGTCAGGACTGTATCTTTATTTTCAATAATATGCATGCTTACATCTTACTTACTTCAGTGCTTAGAGATTTATCTTTCTTACTTACCTAATATATATAATCAAATTATTTACTTACATAAATGTTTACTGAACTAACTTCATTAACTTACTTTCATTTTATTGGTTACTTACTTATATAATTGTATTATTTACTCATTTACTTACTTATATACATACATACTTTCTTTTTATTGGTTAATTGCTTACTTATTTACTCAGTTACCTACTTGCATCTTTCTTACTTGCATACTTACTTTCATTGTCTTGTTACTTCCTTTCTTCCTTCCTTCCTTACAAAGTTACCTACGTACATCTTTCTTACTTGCATACTTACTTTCTTATTCTTGCTGAATTACTTACTCAATTACCTACTTACTAACTTACCTGCATACTTACTTTCTTTCGCTTGGTTTCTGACAGACTGATTAAACTGACTGGTTTAATTATACTCAATTACCTACTTACTGCCTACTTACTAACTGACTGACTTACATACAGTACTTACTTACCTACATAATCCATTATTTACTCAGTAACATACTTACACCTTACTTACTTACATACTATTTAAGTACTTACTTACATTTTACTTACATTTCTTGCACTTTATGTGTGCACACTAGTCATATTCATAATCCAGCTCCATTTCCAGCCACAGGATTTTCTGAATGTTCTACTTTTAGCCAAAACCCTTACCGTTTCTCATATAAGAAAAATGGTATGTGAAGTGAAATGAGAAATGCTTCTAACTTGATTTTCCTAAAATTACATAGAATGAATATAGTCTGGTCTTGGAAGTAGATCTTGTACACTCCAGAAGTTGAGCACTCACAGTTGACACTTGCACTGTTTCGGAGTGTGTTATTTACAGGCTAAACTGGTTTACACTTGAATAAAGCTTCTACTTAAAGTCTCATTAGGATCGGTGAACTTGCTAGTCGTTACAGAAATGCAGAGATGTAAAGGGTTTGTGCAGATGCTTGACAGTCTGATTATGCTCGATTTCCAGAGATTTGAAATGTGCTTAACCTCTCAAGGTCCCTGCTCATTTAATTATTCAGCTTAAAACATATGAGGTGATAATTATATTCATTCAGCAACTACCGTGAAAACTGGATATATTTATAAAAGTGAGAAATGTAAGCGTCAGCCAGGGAGATTAAGGGCTTCATTTTGGACATGACTGGTGAGTGTTTCCATTCTAGGGGAAAAAACTTTTTCTACATATCACCAATACCGCAGCCTCACCATTTTTACACAAAACACATTGCATATATTGCATAAACACGCACTAAAAATTATGATTAAAAATAATGATTTAAAAATAATTATTAATTACTAATTATTAATCATATTAATTCTATTTTTCTATTTTGTTCTTATTATTTTTATCCTATTTTTTCTTCTTCTTTTTTTTTTTTAACATTACGGACAGCCGAATAGCATTTCACTTCATGCTGTACTGTGTGTGTGTGTGTGTGTCGATAATTAATTAATTTATTCATTACACCAAAAAGGAGAGACATTTAATCTCTAGCTATCTAGCTATGTCTGTCTGCCTGTCTGTCTATCTGTCTGTCTGTCTGTGTCTATCTATCTATCTATCTACAGTGTCTATCATCTGTCTGTCTGTCTGTCTGTCTGTCTGTCTGTCATCTGTCTGCCTATCTATCTATCTATCTATCTATCTATCTATCTATCTATCTATCTATCTATCTATCTATCTATCTATCTGCCTATCTATCTATCTATCTATCTATCTATCTATCTGCCTATCTATCTATCTATCTATCTATCTATCTATCTATCTATCTATCTATCTATCTATCTATCTATCTATCTATCTATCTATCTATCTATCTATCTATCTATCTATCATCTGTCTGCCTATCTATCTATCTATCTATCTATCTATCTATCTATCTATCTATCTATCTATCTATCTATCTATCTATCTGTCTGTCTGTCTGTCTGTCTGTCTGTCTGTCTGTCTGTCTGTCATCTGTCTGCCTATCTATCTATCTATCTATCTATCTATCTATCTATCTATCTATCTATCTATCTATCTATCTATCTATCTATCTATCTATCTATCTATCTATCTATCTATCTATCTATCTATCTATCTATCTGTCTATTATAACATTTGTCAGCTCAGGTCAAGTTAAAATCCTGAATTTGGTGTAAAAATCAAGAAAAGAATACAGCATAATAAAAAAAACAATACCACAATACAACAAAGCACACGAATCTCTCTTGAAATCACAGCAGGCATGTTGCAATATTAGCATGAATCTCTACTATAAAGCTCTTTTCTGATGACTGTTAGCTTCCTCGACACTTTAATTCCCAAAGACATGGTTACTGTGATGTGTTTGACAGTTTGGTTTTCGTTTGGGTATGTATAACTGATCTCCTTATAATCTTAGCTGAGTAATTACTTTCCCCTTGCGTCTGTCTGTATATCCGTTTGAGGAAGAGAAGCTGCTGGAAAGTTCTCTGGGGGATTTGGTGTGATGAAGCTGCTACATGTAATTAAAAGAAACGTAAACAGTCTGAGGTTCTGATGCAAACAGAACCATGCCGAGATGCTTGATTGGGAGACTGGGACAGGAAGCGCTTGATCTGACAAGATGCACAAATACACTTTGTTGCATAAATTGTTGGTAATCTTTTCAATTTTTTTAATCACACTTAAAAAGATCAAAGACAGAATTTCACATGAGGGGGAAATCTTATTTATCTGCATTGAAATATATATGGACTTCAAATTTAATGGAAATTTTACATTTTTAAAGTCAATTCAATTGATAAAAAAATTTAAAAAAATGAAATAAATAAAATAAATAATAATAATAATAATAATAATAATAATAATAATTATTATTATTATTATTACATACTTTATTTATTTGCTAAGTTACTTACTTTTTACTTTCTAACTGCTTAAATTTCCCAAGTTTATTTAAAAACTCTCCTTTTTTTTCTTTACTTACTTAACTGATTTTTTTTTAAATACCTTATTTTCTCTGATTAATTAATTAATTAATTTCATATTCACTCTTATTTTATTATTACTTTCTTTTACCTTTTATTTTATTATTACTTTTTCCTTTCTTATTCACCTGCTTAAGTTTCCCCAGTTTCTTTAGAAACTCTTCTTTTTTATTACTTTATATACCTAATTACATAATTTTTTTTACATACTTTATTTTCTTACATACATGCTTACATCTTACTTTAAAAATAATCAATGCAATTTTTTACATTTTCAAAGTCAATTCATTCATTATTTATTTATTTATTTTATATTTATTTATTTAATGCATTTATTTATTTCATATTCACTTATTTTATTATTACTTTTTTTAAACCTTTTATTTTATTATTACTTTTTAATTTCTTACTTACCTGCTTAAGTTCCCCTAGTTTGTTTTTAAAACTCTCCTTTTTTATTACTTTACTTACTTAACTGATTTTTTAAATATTTTATTTTCTTGCATACATGCTCACATCTTACATGAAAAAAAAATGCAATTTTTACATTTTCAAAGTCAATTCAATTGACTATTTATTCAGTTATTTATTTATTTATTTATTTAATATTCCCTTTTGTTTTGTTATTTAATTTGTTAGTTTTTTTTTACCTTTTATTTTATTATTACTTTTTACTCTCTTATTCACCTGCTTAAGTTTCCCTAGTTTAGTTAAAAACTCTTGTTTTATTACTTTAGATACTTAATTACATAATTTTTTAGATACTTTATTTTCTTACATACATACTTACATCTTACTTTAAAAAAACTCAATACAATTTTTACATTTTCAAAGTCAGTTCAATTGATAATTTACGATAAGCATTACACACACCATCGCTATAATACACAACACCACCAGTTTTTACCTTAAACCCATAACCCCTCATTTTAACCCACCTCATCCTTCATTCTAATCCTTCAACACTTTCCATGAAGTTTTCCTCTATTATCAGTATTTTAACATTATTTATTAACACAAACAAACCTGTGCTTAAACCTCAGCAGAAGTTACATTACAATAATTAACACTTATTAATTGATGTTTTTTTAAATAATGCTGCATAAACAAGACTAATTATCACCATCATTATTTATTTTCATACCTTCCCTGGGGAAATGACAGTGAAACTGACAATGAGCACACCTTAATGAACATTTGTTAAAATTCAAAATCGAGACTGTAAAGCATGCACCAGTGATGTCATCTCATTTGCTCATTTTTTGTGGATTTATTTTAATTCACAGACAAACAGTAAGTGCACATGCCTTTTCTTTTTAAACAGGCGCGAGTTAACGTGTCAAACCTACAGTACTTTAATGTTTCCTCTCACTTTTTCTTGTTTTCTCTGGGTTTAGTTTCCTGATAATGTTACTGATAATTAATGTAGTAAGTAAGGAATAAAAACACTGCCACATGTAATAATCAATAGCAGGATAGTGTGATCCAGCCCGTTACTGTTACCACTCCACTCAGTGCCTCAGGAGGTTTCTGTAGTGATTGTTGTGGCCAAAAAAATGCTTGTTTTTGCAAAAAAAACAACTTGAATCGGTGAAACTGCAAGCACAGGATTCATTCTCGCTTTATACTTTTACCACTGGCACATACAGCTTAGTGGTTAAGGTGTTTGATTACTGAGTGGAAGCTGGTGAGGTTAAATCCCAGCTCCACCAAGCTGCCACTGCTGGACCCCTGAGCAAGGTCCTCAACCTATAAAATGAGATAGAAATGTATAGTAAGTTAAGGGTTTCTGCCGAATGGCGTAAATATCTATGATAACTCATGTGAATGGAAGAGGATTTTGGCTGAAAACACATTCTGATGGTGTCACATGACTTGTCTTGCCCCAAATGCATAGAAAATCTGTGAGATACTTTTAAAAACTTGCAAATTCCTTTCAGTTATCATAAAGTTTGCTTGATTTTGCATTAATTTCTGCAATGGCAAACTCACAAAATCCTCCAGAGAATGCCTAGTGTTATTTCTAATATAAACACATCACAATTTTTTTTAATTCTGTTTATACAACAGCAATTTTCCTAAACTCTTTATTTATTAAAGAGCGACACATCATTACATATTTTTTTATCTGTAATATCCATTACATTTATGTTATGAGGCATCTGTAAAACAACAGCTATAAATGGTTTCCTCTCTCTCTCTCTCTCTCTCTCTCTCTCTGTCTCTCTCTCCCTCTCTCTAAACCTTTTTTCTTGAAATAAATAAGTGTGTGTGTGTGTGTGTGTAAATGAATCTACTGACCTGTTACTTCCTTCTACTCTTGATCGCACAATTCCATATGACTATACAATGTTGTATAAAGGACAATATTTACTGTCCAGTGTCACCCAAATGAGGATGTGTTCACTTCTGAGCCTGGTTCCTCTCAAGGTTTCTTCTTCTTTTTTTTCTTTTTTTTGCCACCATCACTTCAGGCTTGCTCACTAGGGATAAATGTTAGAGATTAATAGCAATATAACTTCAGGTATAACTCTACACGAACCTAAAGCTGCTTTGAGACAATGTCCATTGTTAAAGGTGCAATACAAATAAAATGAATTGAATACAGCTGGATGAAATCAGTAGTCTGGCAAATGTAAACATGACAGAGAGTGTGTAGTCTGGGGCGGCCATGTTTGTAGGCTGTGAAGCAGTCTGGGAAATGAAGTCCTACACTGGTTACTCTGGTGTTGAAATGACACTGCTTTACCTCTGACTGTGACAAAATGCTGACACTGGAGACTCCTTCTATAAAATTCTATAAGTAAATGGTGGAACAAATATCAGAGCTGCTGCTGTAGGAAATCAGATTCTAACGAACACATTCTAATAATCAGGATCAAACAATTAGCAATTGTGTTTATATACCTTGTTTATTTTATTTTTTTAAATAAATGATTTAGTTTAATGTCACTAGTCCTGCATATTTTCTTTTGACCACATTATTTTATACATACATACACATATATATATATAGCGAAGATAAAAAAGCGCTGCTTTTATTGATATGAAGACACAACACAGGAAGACAAACAGGATACGAGACATGGCATGGTTAAAAAAGGAAAATAAAGATGGAACCGGTAACAAGATCAACTCAGGAGCATAGACGGACTGGAACCATGGAACAAATAACAATAAACAATCACGGACAAAGACAGGCACAAAAGGATCCCTATTTATAGGGCTAGACATTAGGGTAAACTGGGTACAGGTGAGACAATCAGGGGAGAGAACAATAGGACAGGTAATCACAAGACACACGAACAAGCAGGTTTCTTGGGTTCACCTGCCAGCGCCTTCCTCAGGCCTGGCAGGGAACAGTCCAGCAGTTCCTAACAATATATACATATTATAAAGTATATAAGTATATCTTATATACTTATATAAGTATATATAAGTATATCTCATAATACTATAAATAGATTATTATTATCAATAATAATAATAATAATAATAATAATAATAATAATAGTAAATAATAGTAATAATAACAATCTGAACATTCGTCCTTTTAAAAACCCTTTTTTTTGTTGTTTTTTTTCCTCAATGCAGTCCTTTCCTTTGCTCAAAAAACATCCCGAAATATAGGTTTGGTCCTCAGAAAGCCAGTGATTATATGCTCCAATCAATTTTCATCTGACTGGCCGAGTCTGCGCCCTTGGTGTAACCAAGATTATTTCCACCAAGATGGATGGGAAGCACATGTGGAGTGGAACACCTTGACAAAGATTGATGCAGTTTGGGAATAAGCTGCTCTCAATGCTACCTATGAACACCTATGCAGGTAATGCAACAGGACAAACTGAGATTGAGCCACTGCTTTATCCGTGTAGTGCGATTTACCAATCGATAAAGCAGATCGATCCATCTCTATCACTTTTAGCTATAAATATAAAGATAGTTCTAGATGTAGTAAATAATATCGAGTCTAACAGCATACGACTAATTAGAAATAATACTGTGCTGGATACAACATTATACTGTGCACAGATTCTAAAACTGCTAATATTCAAATAAAAGAGAAATGATTTATAGCAGAAACATGCAGAGATATCTTAAGAGTTCACTTTCTTCATTCTCATTCCAACTCAACTAACATGGCTTAAAATGTGCATAAAAAAAAAAAAAAACCTGTACATTTTTTCTACATTTAAACATCGACCTTAATGTTTGAAGTACATGCTAGGTACAGATATTAACAGGACTGTTTTTTAAAAGGAACAATACTTGCTAAAGCAGTTGATAAGGTGCACCAATCTCATAAATAATAAACTGGCAGCTCAGGTATCCCAGGCTGTTTCTTTCCAATCAGTTTCCCAGCTGCTACCCAGCCTCAGTCTGGATTCCGTGTGCCATACATTAATTAAAACACTTTCAGGCTTTAATTCTACACCTAGCCTTCTCTGTAATGACTTGCAATGTTATGGGAAGAGCCAAACCTGCTTCTGAGCATATATCTGAGGATACAACTGCTGAGCTTTATATTTAACTACACAATCCAGAAGCACATCGGAGGCATTAAACAGGGCTGTGTAGAGACACAAAAAGGGAGAGATAATTAAGAGATAACAGTGTTACTGTTACAGCGCTGCTAATAAAACGCAGGAGTGTGTGATTGTGTGTGTACATAGTGCACAATGCGCTAAGCAGGTATTGTGTATTCTAGCCTCATGCACAGAGTTTCTAGGCTACAGATTCACCACGACCCTGATTTTCCTCACTATGGCCACTGTACCTGCCTTAAACTCTGTAAAGCTTCAATAATTTAATTTTTATTATGCACCTCATTTAGATAGATAGATAGATAGATAGATAGATAGATAGATAGATAGATAGATAGATAGATAGATAGATAGATACCAGACCAATGACCACAAAGAAGCACAACAAAGTCATCGGTGTGCATGATGACAAGCGATCTGTCTTACTCAGGCAGTTATTTCCAATGGTCTACCCATGCTTTGACATCACAGAACATCAAAGCCTAATAATAGAGACAGGCTTTACCCACTCACACAGTGTTTTCTTTTATGACCAACCTCTTTCACTCCCTTATAAGAGCCACTTGTGCTGGTCCCCTGATGCCTGTCATTGTGACCAGGTTGAGTACTCATCTTTCTGGCCCTAACATCTGGCCACAATGGCTTGGTCTTGACGTATAGGGGAGGGGTGAGGGGCGGGGTGTCATTTTCTACATCGTGGAACTGGCTATTCTTCTTCATTGGGCTGTTCACAACACTGCAATACCAGTGTCTAAGTGTGACAAGTATCCACTGTCTATGCACTGACAAAACTATTACGTCTGATCTTCCACCAGCATCTTGAAGGGTATGGCCATTAGACACAGAATAGGGAATAGTTTTAAAAGAGAAGGGGTTATGCAGTAGTATTACAGCCACCATGTCCGCACCGGAAGTCAAACATTAACCTAGTTAACCTAGTTTAGCCATGGTAATCACATACATAAATGCCATGATCAACACTTGCTACATGACTTGCATAAAGATTTCCCATTTCACAGCAAAAAAAAAAAAAAGACCTTTAATTTTTAGATGATATAATCATGTTTCAGTAAGGTCCAAGATTTCTCTGATTATCAGAAAAAAAGTGAAGAATTTGTTACATTTGCTCAAAATCGAGCCACAGCCTGGTACGAACAGGACACTTCTGGGAAAATAGAGGTTTCCTTCCAACCGTACAATATATTCCATGCTTCTGAGACCTCCCATTACTATACAGCTCACATCAACTACTGGTCCTTATTGTCAAGCTGAGCCAAATGATCTGACTCACTGAAAAGAGACGGAATTCCTATCACTTGCAGAAAATGACTATCACTGTGCCTCCGGTATATATCATGAGACCCATCACTATAGCTAAGCCTTACTACATTTTCTAGGGCAAAATACCACTCAGTGTGAGTTGTCAGGGATCACCTACCCAATATAGATTTCATATCTTCATATCAGATTAAATCTGCACCTACAAGCGGGGAACCAGGAGCCAGTACCCACAGTTGGAGATAATAATTATTCATATAGCCTTAAAGGTAATGTTTTGGCTAGGGAACAACAGTGAGCTGCATCGGGGCATCAGATAATTGAAGTTTATGCCATATTAATACTTAACAGAACATATATAGCCCTAGTTAAGGTATGCTTGGAGTGGCTAGCACTGTTGGGAAGGGATGAAACATCTGGCCTGGTAAACTGCTTCCTGTGTAATAATAATAGAGATGTAACAATAATAGAAACAGGCTTTGCCCACTCACACTGTGTTTTCTTTTATGACAAACCTCTTTCACTACCTTATAAGAGCCACTCGTGCTGGTCCCCTGATGCCTGACATTGTGACCAGGATGAGTATTCATCTTTCTGGCCCTAACATCTGGCCACAAAGGCTTGGTCTTGACATAGATCGGGTTGGGGTGAGGGGCGGGGTGTCCTTTTCTACATTGCGGAATTGGCTATTCTTCTTCATTGAGCTGTTCACAACACTGCAATAACAGTGGTATTGAGGCTCGAGACATCTAGTCTGGTAAACTGCTTCCTGTGTCTCCTGACGACTTGATAGAGTTACAGAGGTGGATGGCTGTCTTAGTGGTGCTGTATTTCATGAGGTGAAACCACTGGCCCCTTGGTTTTTTATGCTTGTCCAATAGGAAACTGTGGTAAATAAGTGTGTGTGAGAATCTAACAGACTTCTAAAGGGTCTATGATTTGTGGCTTGCCCATTGGACCTGCCTGATTCTGCCTGATACTCTACTATTGTGTGAAGCTTCTGTCTTGTGAATTACTTTCTTCTGTTATGGATAGTCCCACATGAACATTCTAAACAGATCGGGGGCACAGTGGCTTTAGTGGTTAGTACATTTGCATCATACCTCCAGTGTTGGTGGTTTGATTCCTGCCTCTACCCTGTGTGCACAGAGTTTGTTTGGGTGATTCCTGCTGGTGCTCCAGTTTCTTCCAAAGACATGCATTTTAAGCTGTTAGAATCACTAAATTCTCTGTAGTGTATGTCAGCATGTGTTATTTTGCCCTGTAAAGGGTTGGGTTCCCTGAATTGTACCCCAAGTCCCCTGTAATGGTTCCCAGGCTCCCTGCGTAGGATGAAAAACAGGTTACTAACTAACACACTTTTTGTTAATGTTTTATAATCTCACTATTTGGTTTCACCTAGAAGATGATGTGTTCTTTTTTCAGTTGATTACTTCTCAAGGTTTCAATGTCTTCTCTGGCTTGCTCAAAAAGAATTTAAAGCTAGATTTGGATTTCTTTATGTATAGCTGCTTTTGCGGCATGTTTAAATGTGCTATACAAATTTTTATAAGTATAGTAGAGAAAGAAAGAAAGAAAGAAAGAAAGAAAGAAAGAAAGAAAGAAAGAACGAAAGAACGAAAGAAAGAAATTTCAAGATTTCAGATCAATGCAAGTGCTTCTGTGAATTACTTGTGCTATATAAGTTAGTATTTAAATAGCTAGCAGCTTTAGACTTATAAATTCAAGCTTAATCAATATCACTTAATAGTCACTTTAGTACCACATAAACCTAAACACAAAATCTGTAATGTTCACCGTCTCACCAATTCACAAAGCAGAATGAAAAGAGTAAATCAAAAGGATATGGTACTGTTGGGTCCCCCCCCCCTACTCTACATTCAGGTAGGGAAGGTGTTGTATTGTTGACTCCACAGTCCCAGGTCTGGGCATCAAAGGCATAACCTGACTGTCGCATGAGCCCTTCCGCTTGTTCACTAGTCTGCTGAAACTGTCTGTATTTCTCTAGGTTGAATCTGGAAGGATATGAAGAAAGGGCTGACAGGACACCTGGGGGCTCAGCTTTCGCAACACATGGGTTCATGGTTTATTTCTGCACCAAACTTCTCACTTGCACATACTGTGGTGGGGCTGAAAGGGTGGGGGTGTGGGAGGAAGGTGGTACCTTGCCATTCTCAGAGCCACAGAAACTGCTTCCTACTTCACATAAACACCCTGCTGCTTCCTGGGTCTCGGTACTGTGCACAGAATTATACATGCTTTGATTAAACGCAACCAACAACATGAGAGAAGAAGCAATTCACATTACTTGAATATTGATGTTTAGAATTATCACGTGATCATGTGGTGGAATAAAGCGTTGCTGACCGATTCAGTTCGAACACATTTCTTCAGGTAGTGCTGCATGGGATTTCTATCTATCTATCTATCTATCTATCTATCTATCTATCTATCTATCTATCTATCTATCTATCTATCTATCTATCTATCTATCTATTGAGTGATGCAACAGAGCTTTAATCTTTTATTCCATTCTTACCTCTTCATCTGTACACTCTGGTCAAACCAATCAACTTCCAAACCTTTCATGCTAATACCATCATCACCATCTTCACCATCAGACATGTCATCTCCTAGATTTCTAATGCTTCTATTCTGGAATTTTCCTTAACATGATGTTAATCGATGGAAAATGGTACACGAGAAGCTCTTGCTCTTATGTTTTTATTTGCGAAATTGCGAAATAAGAGAAATTCGGACCTTTATCAATTAGAGCTCAGATTTTTTCCCTTCCTCTCACACTCAATTCTATCTCCACTATATTGTATCTGTCCCTCTGTGGGGTCAGTTATTACCTTGTCACAGGAATAACTAAAATAAAGTGACCACCAACAAACAGCATATATATATATATATATATATAAATGTAATGTGTTTCACAGTGATGTCTACTCATAAAGAGATTTGAGTGGATTTATCAAGATTAGAATGCTTAGAAAAAAAGAAAATTAGTTTAAAGTTGATTAAAATCAGCCTATTTTTAAAGCAGATCTAACACATCTAATTATGAAATTAGCACCTCCTGGCAGTACGAAACCAGATCTTCACTACAGTTTACAGGTATAGGTCAGAGAATTAATTAGAAATAACTATGGAAATGTGTGTAACTCAGATTTAACCAGCACAGAGCTGGAAATCAGTGTGTGTGTTTGTTCCGGCAGATAAAATTAGGCTGAGCATACTATTTCCTGGCAGTGACCGTTTTTCAAAGCATGAAGACGAATTTCAGCAGGGATTTATAAATCTCGGAAAATGACATTATCCAGGACTTTGTTTTGCTTATACAACAGACTGTGTAAACAAACAGCCTTTATATTTCCATTCATTCGTGCTAGGAGTTTTGAACTTGAGCATCACTTGGTATTGTGCGAAGCTGATGTTGCTAGGAAACGCAGAAGATGGTGGAGAGACGCCTCGTGGTTGAATACAAAAGGGTACTTAATCTAAACGAATAAACAGCACTGTTTTTCGTCTGGACACAACAAAGGGAAAGCTGAAAGTGCTGTTCTGATAAAGGTCTAGATGCTCATTTTCTGAAGCTTTTATAATATACATTTTAGCTTGTCTCTGTTATCTGTTATAAACATGATCTAAATGATGAGATTTTGGTTCTTGAAGAATTAATATATTGTTCTGAGAAGATTATATAACATTTGTAATTTGGATTTTGTGGAAGGAGTCTCCAGTGTCAGTGCTTTGTAACAGTCAAACATAAAGCTCTTCCAATAAGCTTTTAAAATGGGAAAGTCTTCATACATAAGGCCAGATGCCCTTATCTGGAGCAATTGAGGGTTAAGGGCCTTGCTCAGGGGCCCAGCACTAGTTTTTGTACATCTAACATGATTTTATCACATAGTCTCCATACATTTAAGTAGTAGCCTTATTTGTCACATATACTTTACTGAACAGTGAAATTCTTTCTATGCATATCACATTCTTGGAGGGTTGAGGTCAGAGCTCAGGGTCAGCTATGATGCAGCACCCATGGAGCGGGGTTGGGGAGGTGGAGGTGTTTGATTTGCTCAAGGGCCCAATGCTGACAGCTTGGTGGTGAAGCCCAATCTTCTGATCAACCTACAACCTACAATTTATCTCTTTTGTTTTTAAACGTTTTGAGGGTTAAGGGCCCACAAATGGGAACTTGGTAAACCTGGGATTTAAACTGACCACCTTCTGATCAGTATTCAGAACAGTGGAGTTTATGCCGGTGAATGACTGGAATGACTGTTTCCAGCTGCTATAACATAACTGATAACAGGAGCTTGTATTCTGTACACTCCATAACATCCATTACAATCCATGTAAAATATGTACAGTAGATTGTCTTGTAATTAGTCTTTGATTAATAAAACAAATCTTAGCTTTTTGGCAAACTGCTGTAGTATAAAAAGAATAAAACATGTCAGGATTATGCTTCTATTGGAAAATAATCAACTTCCAGGTGCAAACGCTCTATGTCATCACATCTCCAAGTGTTTTAAGATATTTGTAGAACATTACTCAAATGTTATTTTTTGCTCATTACAACCTGACCTTCCTAGACCCTGTCACACTACTAATAACATCCTCTGCCAGCTGGGTGTCTTTTTTTGTGTCAAACCATTTTATTTTTACTTTGCACAACCTCTAATCATTGTTTTCAGCTGTTCTGGTAATTAGTCTCATTGTGTCTTTTGTGTCTTGTTTTCTTGTCATGCTAGTATAACCTCTTGTGAGATGAATTCTCTGGTAAGCCTCACGCTTGCCTCTTGTAATTCTGAGCTGCATTTCTATAATGTCATGCTCTTGTTTATTCTAAGCTCCTTATAGCGCTTCTCAGGTTTTGACCTCTGTCTGCTTCTTCCTGGATAATGATAATGGATATACCTGAATTGACCATTTCTGCCTTTGCCTTGACCCCTGCTATGGACTATTACAATAATTTTTGGCACAGATATAATAAATGGACTTTATATTTACATCCTTTCGCCCTCTGGCTCCAATTCAAGAAAATTACTTGGCCACTTGGTAGTGAATATAATACAATAAAACAAGCAGAGACGTTCACCAGCATCGTAGAGCGAATCTCAGGAATACATAAGATGGAGGCCATTAGAGTTTGTACATAGATACTGGCAATACTTATCTCACCATATGCTGTAGGTTATTAACTTACAGCGTTTTTATAGCTCACTCACATGGCCCAAGAGTCACTTATAAATATTAAATTAGAAGAGCTGCATGTTTTGAGCGTTACTGACTTTGTCATTATAGTCAGCTATGTGCTCGGTTCCTTACAGGCGTGTCTAGCTATTATTTCTAATTAAGACATTAATATATATATATATATGTATATATATATATATATATATATATATATATATATATATATATATTAAAATAAAAAGATAAACATTTAATTATATATATGTAGAGGAAAGATGAACCCTGTCTTTTATTCCAAGAAGTGCAAGAGAAAGTTCAGGTTTATTTTTCTTGACCATTACCACCATGTCAATGTCACTTTGCTCTCTGTCTCAATATCACTTTTATGACCAAAGATATGGTTAGTAACCTCTGAAACAGACTGATGCTGCAGACTGAAACTGATAACACACGAGTCTTATTTATAGATAGAAATGTTCAGAGAATTCTGTGCATATTGCTCACACCACACCCCCAAAAATAATAAAAATGTTCTGTGAGAAAAGACAGACATGGAAGACAGTGGGTGGGGGGGGGGATTGTCTGTGTCTGTGTGAATTCACAGACCAACCCACAACTTTTATATGATGCATGTATGCATATAACAGTCAATATTCTAAAGACCTTTAGAATTTACTAAAATGGTGACAGTTTCTTTTCTTGTGTTAAAATACCTGTCTTTGAGCATATCATGATGGCTTGTTCCAACAGAAAAAAGAGTTTTTTACATATCTTAACTTGAAAACGGGTCAAATTTAACCCTAACACAATATAAGTGTTAACTAAAGAAAAATATGTCAATATTTAATATTTACTTGTTAATTAATCATTTTAGATTACAGACAACAGCATTTCATTTGTCTCATATATGTTACAGCATAACGTACATGTAACACAGCCTGTTAGAGGGTTAGGGGTCAGAGTGGAGGGTCAGCCATGATACAGCTCTCCTGAAGTAGATGGGGTTAAGGGCTGTGTTTTAGGGCCCAACAGTGACAGCTTAGAGGTGCTGGGGATTGAATTCCTGACCTTCTGATCAGTAACCCAGAGCCTTAACTATTAAGCCAACATGATTCAATCAATTAATCAATCAATCAATAATAAAAAAAAAAAAAAATCAAAGTAAAATAAACTAAACTAAACTAAAATAAAATAAAATAAAATAAAATAAAATAAAATAAAATAAAATAAAATAAAATAAAAAATAATGCTTTCATCTATATTTGTTTAGTGCTCCAAATATCTGTATTTGGAATTAAACATGAAATGGGCATGGCCTACATTTAAAAAAAAAAAAATTAAAAGGAACTGAACAAAGGAGCTTTACTAAGCCAACATGATTCAATCAATTAATCAATAAAAAAAAATCACACAAACTAAACTAAACTAAAATAAAATTTAAAAAATAAAAAAGAAAAGAAATAAAAAAAAGAATGCGTTCATCTATATTTGTTTAGTGCTCCAAATATCTGTATTTGGAATTAAACATGAAATGGGCATGGCCTACTTTTTTTTTTATTTAAAAAGGAACTGCTTGACTAAACCCCCATAAACAGTGGAAAAGACTGGGCAGCATTATTTATTTTATTTATTTATGATTCCATATTGATGTTGGTTTCTGGATCCTGGATTCTGGATATGTCTTTCCTGTCCTTTGTCTATTTCACATGATCACAAATTTCTTCCCTTAAATGAAAGGATGATTAAACACCCCCCTATAAAGGTAAGATATAGCCTGTAGGTAATGGAATATTAATATGTTCGACTTTACTGCTCAGTTGAATTCAGTTTATGTACCTTTTAAATAGTGAAATAACACTGACTCGCCCTTTTTAGCACCCTAAAAAAAAAAAACCCTGACTGCTAGGTCTCCCTGGTTTCGTTAATATCACCCAGCAATGGCAACATTCACAACCAAATTAAAATACTTTTATTGTAATCAGCAGCTCCTCAGCAACAACACTGGTGTTCACATAGTGATTTACGCTTAACTGTGTACTTAATTTCACAATTTAAAAGGAAACATTTGCAAGACAGTGAGGCAAAGTGCAGTGCAGTTCAGAGAAAATGATAAGATGCGATTAAGAGGATAAAAAAGATGTTTTGGTGTATGGACTTGGGTATTTATCTTTTCACATAAGACTAGAGTCATGCCTGCTGAATGTTAGAACCATTATTTTATTGCTATATTCAAGCATGTGTGCCCTTTAACAGTGAAATGAGGCATAAAACATATAATGGATAATTTATGTGATACCAAGGAAACTCTTTCAGGACACGCTGAGACTGAAACGTCTGTGTCCTTGTGTCATGACTTTCATTAATGTGGGTGGAACCTGTGGTGAGTGCCTCGGTGTGGAACCTGCCGCCTGACTTCCTGCGGAAACCAAAGACTGCCTCATAGTGGAAACTACAGACTTATTCCCTGTGGAAACAAAAGACTGCCTCAGTGGGGAAACAAATGTCTACCTTCTATTAGAAACTACTGACTGACTTCCCTTATAAAACTACTGACTGCCCCACTATGGAAAATAAAGACTGCCTCAGTGTGGAAACATCTAGGTGCCTTCCTTTTGAAACTACTGACAGTCGCACAATGGAAACTACTGATTGCCACCCTATGGAAACTAAAGACTGCCTCAGTGGGGAAACTACAGACTGCCTTTCTTTTTAAAACTACTGACTGCATCCCTTTGAAAAATAATGACTGCCTCTGTGTGGAATCATCTAACTGCCTCCCTTTTGAAATTACTGACTGCATCACTGTGGAAACCACTGACTGCTTCTCTGTGGAAACTAAAGACTGCTTCAGTGAAAAAACAACTCACTGCCTCCCTGGTGACACTACAGACTGTCTCACCATGGAAACTACTGACTGCTTCCATGGGGAAGATACTGGTTCCTTCGCTTTGAACCCCACAGTCATCCCCTTCATGGAAACTACTGACTGCCTCTCTATGGAAATAGACTGCCTCAGTGGGGAAACTATAGACTGCCTTTCTTTTTAAAACTACTGACTGCATCCCTTTGAAAAATAATGACTGCCTCTGTGTGGAATCATCTAACTGCCTCCCTTTTGAAACTACTGACTGTCTCTCTATGGAAACTACTGACTGCTTCCATGTGGAAGCTACTGGTTCCTTTGCTTTGAACCCCACAGTCTTCCTCTTCATGGAAACTACTGACTGCATTCTTATGTAACATATAGACTAAATCCCTGTTGAACCATAAACTGCAAACCTCTGAAAACTACAGACCACCTTGTGGAAAATATTGCCTTCCTGCCTGCCTGCCTATGGAACCTGCAGACTGCCTCTATGTAAAAACTACTTAATGGCTCTCTGTGGAAATATAAGCTACTGACCCCTGGAACATGCGTAATGTCGCCTTTACTGTGGAACCTCCCAAGTGCCTCCTTGGAAACCCTAATGATTGTGCCTATTTTTAATCTACCAGCTGCTTTCATGTGGAAACTACTGACTGCCTCCATGTGAATCCTGCTGACTGCCCTGTGTGAAACCTACTGACCTGTGGGAAACTGGCTGTCTGCCATCATGTGGAAACTCCTGACTCACTCCCTGTAGGACTACCTCTTATTGGACCCTACCGACTGCTTCCCTCTGGAATCTACTGACTGCCTCCTTGTTGTGGAAATGTGCCTACACAAGGGACCTATACAGTGGACTACACAAAGTACAAAGTGGTCTCATGTTTTAGCAATGAACACAGCAGGAAAGCTGGAAGTCCTCTGGCACCGCTGCCTTTTTACTCAGCAAAAGACCAAAAGACTAATCCAATTTTTAACTTTCTGTCAGTTGACATTTACATGATAAATGCTCTAAAACTAAGCTCACCTTTCTGTTATTTATTTAGATATTTTTAGCACAAGTTGGATTTTTCATCATTGGAATTAATCCCTAGCTCTTTTTTATTTAACTGTTTTTTTTTTTCATCTGCAAATGATTGAAGCATATAAATTTAATGTAACATGAAATGTGTATTTAAGTGAATATATATTATTCTATTATTATTTATTATTTATTTATTAAGTAATTAATTAATTTATTTATTGAGGGGGGTGATCTTAATGAATTCTGCAAAATTCTTTAAGGCAAAAATTATGGAATTTTTTTAAACCAATATTTCTCCACTTCTGTAGCAACATTACTATATTACCCCAAAAGGATGACTGCAAAGAGTTAATTAAATCCTAAACTTAGACTGTCTTACAGTATCACAGATTCACTAGTGAAGATAGCATGTCACGTTAAAGTGGCTTTTAATATAACTGTAATCACACTATCAGCATGAATTAATTAACAATAGCTTGGAGACAGACACCTGATATGAGGAGGTTATGGTTTGTTAGCTCAAGCTTTATCAGAATATCAGAGGCATAATTAACGCTAGAGTAATTCCTCCTGAGTGGAGATTAGGACTAATGAAGACATCCAGTCACACGCTTCAGACGAACTCTAACACTTTGGGAAATATTGCTCTCAGATTGTCACATTTAGGTCAAAATCCGAGCTCTTTCTCATCCTATAGAGAGGATAAGGCACTCGCTCCTTTAATTATTCTCTTATGAAATTAATTAACAGGATTACTAGAGGATTCCCAATAGGTGCTGATGAGCAAGTGGATGAGTGGATGAAAGAAGCCTTTGTCCTGCCGCCTGCTTTTAGAAAGCCTCATACATCATCATGTGCAGTATATCTATAATTAAACGCATCTTTGTATTCCATTGATTCAGACTTTGAGGGTTCATACATTGAGGTTGGGCCCTCATTTACGGCAGCAAGTTGATAGATAAACAGCACGAAAGACAGAAATGAGGCATATTCATAAAGTGGATAAAAATGTTAAGTAAACCATTTACAGTCAAGCTTGCATTTGACGAGTCTTTTAGCATAAGAAATAAAATGTATTATGGCCATTAGTCTTGGTGAGAGCCTCTTGGCTAAAATGCTAATTTAAAAAGCCTGCGCAGTTGATGTATGCTTGCTAATTTCGTTATATTGCTTCCTTTACTGAAGAATTGAAGGTAATATCTATAACGCTCGTTGGCATGCTGTGATTGTCTCACCACAACATCGATAAACTGTGTATAATGATGAAAATGTGTTTTTGCCCACACATAAAAAATGAGATCTGACTCAGTCCCAATAAAATACCACCAGAGAAACACAAGCAAGTGCTTTAGAGCGTATACGTGCATGAGGATGTGTGCGTTCTGAATTTGTGTTGCTGCTTTTTGAACACACAGTCATCCTTTAATAAGGTGAAGCGATGCATGTAATGAAACGCAGCATCAGAGAAGAGCAGAAAGAGCAATGTTATTGAAGGCTAATTGTAAGCTCCTGCGTCATATCATGGGCGCACATACGCCCAGCGGTGTCTAAAAGTCCGGACGGACACTCGATGCCTTTTTATTTTGCCACACTATGAGTTAAATCATATTGCTCGAATGAGAATCTATCATGATTCACTAACATAACTCCGAAACAGTGTGCCCTGATTGGCTGACGGTATCGGGATCGATAAGGCATGACTCACAGAGGGCTCGTTCTGTCGTGCTTAGAATTTTTGGCTCAGCTTATGCTGCTGTGGATGCTTTCACATGGCATGGGCACTTTTTCTCCCAACCAAACAGGTCAATGCTTTAATAGACATTCTCACCTGGAAGTTCATCATAAAAACTGCCTTATGCCAATTCCCGGACCTACTGATCATCCTGTACACCTAGTAGTGTCTACTCTTCTATGAATATATACTGTAATGATTTCTAATCTGATCTGAAGAGGATGGATTCCTTTTGGAGTCTCAATGTTTCCTTCTCATCTCAGGAAGTTTTTCCACACTAATGTCACCTCTGGCCTTTTCATCGGAGATCTGGATTTCTGTAAAGCTGCTTTGTTGAAGTGTTTATTGTTAAAAGCAATTAAAATTGATATGGGGATCAGGTGGGATCTTGTGGTGGTCAATAAGAGTGGACATAGAGGGCATGGAGTAGGTTTTGTAACCAAGGTTTTGAATTTAAATTCCAAGATGCTAGAGATTCACTGTTGGGCCAGCTTCAATTCAATTCAATGAATTTGTATAGTGCTTTTAACAATGGACATTATAGAATTATAGAAACATACAAACAATTAAGTTTAAAGTTAAGTTAGTATTTATCACTAATATTTATCCGTAATGAGCAAGCCTGAGGTGACTGTGGAAAGGAAAAAAACTCCCTGAGATGATATGAAGAAGAAACCTTGAGAGGAACAAGGCTCTGAAGGGAACCTCATCCTCATTTGGGAGACACTGGGCAGTAAATAAAGTAAATGTAAATAATGTCCTTTCTACAACAGTTTATAGTCATGTGGAATTGTGCAACCAAGAGCAATTAATAGGTCTTCAATTAATAGAGTTCATTATAGACTGAACACTAATTCCTTCCTGCCAAAGTCTTTAAATGTTCACTGATTGAAAGACAAATAGAAAAGACAATTTGAAGTGGTTCAGGTCTGTAATCATGATGTATCCTTTCCAGAAAATCAAACCCGTTAAACAGAAAAGCTTGGCGCTCTGTTTCATTCCAAAACCAAGGACCCAAATTGTTATTGGACTACTTGCTTAATTTATACTTTGATTGGATAATATGTGCTTATTCACTTTATTTCAGGTTTCTGTTCCTAAAGCATTTTAGATAAATCAGTAACTGAGAAATGAATTCAGTACCTGTTATTCTTGATTACTGCTTTTGATGTGTTATGGATGTGAAGCAGGAAGAAAACCACAATGCACACTAAGTTCAGGGGGAAATCAGCCCAAAGAAATCAGCTCAACTAGGTAAGTAATTTTACTTACATCCTTCAGTGCTACTGATGATATTCATTCCACAAAAGTAAGAAACATTCCACATATATTAAAAGTGAATAAAACAAAACCTTATTTTACATATTTGTCCTTAAACGACATGGAGGAATCAGTTATGCCTGGGACTGAGATTATTCTATATACGTGTCTATGCTTTTTGCATAAACTGCCTGAAGGTTGGGAAGCTGTCTGCCTCCCATAATTTTCATGGTTCTTTGTGTGAGGTGGCTAATCTAAGCCTTCAGCTGGATGGTCAGGTTGCCAAAGCATGCTGAGATGCCATGGCACAGTACATTCTCAACAACAACATGAGAGGACAAAAGCAACTCTAAAAGCTCCAATCCTGCACAGCAAATGGACTCACCACTGGACCTTACTCTTACACAATCTACTACAGTCTATGTGAGCTGCTTATTAATTCGTACGCCTAGGGATTATGGGAACCTGTAAAGAACGAGAAAGTTTTCTAGTATTGTAGCAAAAGTTTTTCTTTCGAAGATATTTCACAATAGATAATTCTTCATAAAATAACATTGTGCTATTATACTGTATTAAGCTGTTGCTATTGTCCCTGTTAGATGTTCGGCTTTGTGTGTCTCGTGTCAATCAAAGGAAGATTAAAGTAACACAGATTACTTTACATTTAAATAATACTGCTGGTTAGGAGTACACGAGTTATTATCAGAGATGAGATGTGAACTAAATGGATCTGTCAAGAAAACTATAATTTGCCACTTATTTAAGAAACATAACATCAGCGTCACAGTTGGAAATGTGTACAGGTCTGAGAAAACCCATTCGATATGACTGTGGGTGAAAAAAATGAGGGTGATTTTTTCTGCAAATAATATAATTCTCTGCTTTACACACAAAAAAACAACAAATACTCTATCTTCTAGCAAAAGGAAATGTTGAAATGCTTTTATGTAGAAATCTATAGAACCTTGCCTATTTGCCTATAAATATAACATTGTGTAAAGATCCAGTTAATGGAATCATTGTACCTAATGAGGTCTTTTTAGCTAAGTGTCATTTTCTTACACTGTGAATGGTACACATTGATAAAGATCACATTATCATCATTATCATTATCATTATTATCACAATAGAGAATGCTTACACACTCTGCACAGAAGAAAAAAAAAACTATTAAAATGATTCATGGATCTTATAAAACACATTAATAACAAGATATTTAGCCATTTTCTATAGAATTTCATTGAATTTGTCAATGATTACTTGAACAGAGAACAGTTGAATAAAGAGACAACAGGAAGTTTAAATTTTGTTAGTGATTTTTACCTCATGTGATGAAACAGGGACTGATGTAAATGTTGTTCACCATTAAACTGGGATCACTTCCTTCCAATTCTAAACTTTTAATATTTTAAAATTCAGTGAAATAGAATTCAATTCAATATAATTTTATTTGTATAGCACTTTGAACAGTAGACATTGTCATAAAGCAGTTCCACAGAAATATATCAATTCAGGATAGACATTTTTAAAATTTTAAATTTATCCCTAATAAGCGAGCCAGATGCAATGGGGGTGAGGAAAATCTCCCTAAGAAGATATGAGGAAGAAACCTTGAGAGTAACCAGACTCAAAAAAAAAAAAAAAAAAAACATCCTCTTCTGTGTGACAGCAAATAATTTCTTTCTATCGGTAAGCCATATAGTCAAAATATGCAACCAGAATTTCAGAAGGCTATAAAACTAGAAATTTCATCTATTGTCCGCCGATGGAAACTTGAGTCAAAAACAGTTTGTGGCAACTGCAGTCCTAAAGCTACCATAACAAGTGCAGTTCTAAGCAATTGTAGAAAAACTGTATCAATTGCAGTCCAAAGCCATAGTTCCTAAGTGGAACCATCTTGTGGAACATGTACCTTTAGGCTGTTCATATGGGACCATACTCAGCAGCAGCAAGAGGTTTCCAAGTGATGAGAATTCCAACCAGTCAGGTCTGGAGAGCAGAAGTGCTCAGGATCACTGATATCTCAGGAGTAGCACGTCTAACTCAAAGGTAACACAGGTACAAGGGTTCCCTGGGACGTAGAGCGGCCAGTCACTCCCTTGTCAACAAACCTGAGTGAATGATTGAGAATCAGTGGGATGGTAGCACCCAAATAGCCCAGTTTACTAGAACACTCTATGCCTGCAAACCCTACAGATCTCCTTTAACTTTTGAAAAAAGGCTTGGCTAAACAAATACTATATATTTTCAACCTAGATTATAAATTAATCTGCTATAATTAGCTGAATCAACTGGGTAGACTCAGATTTTTTGATATATATGGTAATATTAAGAACTTAAAACGAGTTAAATTTCTGTGTAAGTTTTTGTGTAATGTCTAGTTTATCATTATAAGTAACGATATAATAGATTTTGCATAGAACTTTACATGGGAGGACAAGTTTCATCTAATGCAACATACTCATTTGGTTTTATCCACAATTCTATTAAACACATTCTATTTAACACATTATTAATAATAGCTTCATTAACAATAACCATAATTCAGATATAGATATAATAGATCAAATTTTTAACAGTCCTAGCTTCAGATCAGAAGTACTAGCTGATCTAATTTTATGTTAATTAGGCTACAACAAAGGTTCTGAATAACAGATACAGTCTCAATAGGTCAATAGGTTATAGCTAGCAGGTGGTCAGGTGGTTTAGCCTGCTTGTCAGCTCTCTGACTTGTCTAATCAATGACAACCCTCTGGATTGTCATTGATTAATTACGGTTCTTCTGAGAATATGTGCCATGCTACAAATAACAAGGGAAGCACCTTCCCAGGTGAGATAGATGCTGTTCTACCCTAACAGGCCAGCACTCCAATTATTTATAAAGTCCACCACTTGGACATCCAGCAGTTCAACAATCAACAATCTGCAGTAAGATGCATCATCATGCAGTGCTGGGATGGGGCCAGATCATATTATAGCAAAGGATATTGCCTTTGCTAATTTACACACCTCTACTTTGCTCTTAGTGATCTCTGGCTAATAAAGGCTTATATCATTAGATCCTATGTGAAAAAGTACCTTTGAAAACCTATGCTTGCCAAAGATCTTAATAATGCTCTCTATATGTGGCACACTGGCTCCCAGTATATACCTAACTAGTGCTGCTGGTGCCCCTAAAGGTCTAGCTAATTTCATGTTCTACAGTATATGATGTAGTCTCCTATAACCAGATCTCTTTCAGGTTTCTCAGCAGGTGCTTCAGTGAGGAGAGCAAACCTGTTAGACACTTAAAGCAGAGAGTAGCGGTGCTCCCGTGGGTGAGCCTTAGCTTTAGCTTTGGCTTTGCAATTATGCCGCAGAGCCGTCACCATTCACCCTGCTGTGAGGCCTCTAATGCCAGAGTTGGGGGATTACTATTTCTGCCTCAGGCATCTAGACTTTTGCCTACAGAAAGTACGCTGCTCTCAACCTCACTAACCCTCTCTAGACTCTGGATACGCACCGCTAAATCTGCTTCACCGTCAGAGAGCTAACTGATATAAATTTACCAGAAATAAAGCTATTCCTATAAGCAGAGGAAGAATGACTAAACATCAACAAACTACACAAACTCAAATTTGCCATCTTGAGTGTTTAATGTATGTTAGTCGAAGATTTGTTGGGATTATTTTAGATAGATCCATGTATGACCTCTTTTATTTTAAAATAAAATAAAATAAAATAAAATAAAATAAAATAAATAGATAATGACATTGTAGCAGGGGGAGTAAAAAATACAACAAAACAATAGTGTCAATTTTTTCACACTGTCAAAAAAAAAATCCCCTGGAAATTAGGAAAAAAAATATATGAAAATAGGAGCTATGGCAACAGGAAAAGATTACCTAATGGAAGTGATAAAGTCATTTCAAACTTTTTTAGTTTAGTTGTATGCATATAAGGACAATTTATCGTTTCCAGACCTATTACATATAATACAAATTAGAAAAACATATAAAATGGAAAATAACAACTTGACCATCACATAAATAACATCAGAACATCATTTTATTATAAATCATATTTAATTTTTAAGTCTTTTCCTTATGCCCACTATCAGATAAATGGCATTTATAGCAATACATCTGTTTGTGTAGTATCCACTGCAATGTGTACTGCTTTACAGTGTGTGTGTGTGACAAACACTACACCACGAAAAATAAAAGATTTAAAAAGACTAATTAGTAGCTAATTAACTACATAGTGATTATTGATACAGAGTAATAGTCTGTTTAATTACTAAAGATAAAGTCACTCTGATGAAAGCATGAATGTCTCTGGTTTAGCGTCTGATTGTGATAGAACTTGTGCCTGGCACACATTCTCTCTCTCTCTCTCTCTCTCTCTCTCTCTCTCTCTCCCACACACACACACACACACACACACACACACACGTGTAGACTGTAATCTGTGATTACCAGCCCAGTTTGAAGGGAAAATGTGCTGAGGAGCAGCACATTCTCTAAATCCCAGAAGTGCTACCTTTCATTTCTCTCTCCTGTGCTAGCGATGCTGCAGCCGAGAGCAGCTGGCACACTTTCGGGCGGAAAGTGCATGCACACACATCCTTGAGGGTTTCTCGAGGTGTATGTGTGCAAGTGCTCAAGATCAGTCATGATCCTCTAACACTCAGGCCTAACAGGAGTCTGTGGAGATAAGAAATGGGAGAAACAGCCACCGAGCAAAGTTCGGTTACAAGCAGGTTCAAATTTCTGAGTACACTAAGATTTATATATACAGTATATAGCCTGTTTCATCAGTTATTCCATCAGTTCAATTATATATGTTGAATAGGAGTCGTCTATGGAGAGTTCCTTACATTATATTCTTATTTGTCCAACACATACAGGAGTAGCCAATACAGTGTGCTGGTTTTTAAGGGGTCACAATGTTTGCTACTAGTTTTAGGAGTATAATGTGATACCATTCAAATGAAACGTACACCATCATGACAGTAGGAACAAATGAAGCAAATGGGACACTTCATATGAGGATTCTTAAGTCATATATATCTTTGTATCAAAAAGTAGCTTCTAAAATAACAAAAATCAAATGGGTATAATATTATATTAGTGCTCACTGTGTGTGCATGTTCTCCCTGTGCTCGGTGGGTTTCCTCCGGGTGCTCCGGTTTCCTCCCACAGTCCAAAGACATGCTACTAGGCTGATTGGAGTCTCTAAATTGCCCGTACTGTTTGATTGCGTGAGTGAATGAGTGTGTGTGTGCCCTGTGATGGGTTGGCACTCCATCCAGGGTGTATCCTGCCTTGATGCCCGATGATGCCTGAGATCGCCACAGGTTCCCCATGACCCGAGGATAGATCGGATAAGTCTGTATCAGTACAGACAATGAAATGAAAAAAAAAATTATATTAATGTTTAAAAGCCGGTGAAATGAAACCATCCTGAAAGTATATACAAGAGCAGAAGCGTTTAATTTCTCAGCAGCTGCGGTGCACATGTAGCGCATGTAGCTCACCTGATTTATGCTAGCACTGAAATAACCAGAAAGTAGCTCCTTCTACTCTTCTCCTCCCTCCGTCTTTGTCCGATCCCCCTCTATCCTTCCTTAATCCTTGTCTTCTAATGAAAAGCTCTCCTGCTGGGTGGAGGAGAGAGGGAGAGATAGAGGCTTTGAGATAAATGAATGTGATGCCATAGTCGATTTGTCACAAATTGCCCTCTGTGTCTGCTCAGTTTGCCTGTAAACGGCCGTCTTAATAAAACACTGATTAATCAAACACTGATTAATCAAGCACAGATCACAGATCAGTCCAGGAAATGTACAGCAACACCTGGATCATCCTTGAGGTCCAATTCAGAGCTTGCCAATGTTTTGACCTATTCCCATGTGCCATCTATTTGAACAATGCTAATGGAAATGCTGCTTCTAATGGAAAGGCTATTGCTTTTCTTTTCTACTTTCCACACTGTGTATGCATATTTTTTTTAAATTGAAACTATGGCTTCATCTTGTTACTCTTAATTCAGAACGACTTGAAAACAATCTTTGTAATAGAAATATATTGGCATAAGGTCAGAGGCAAGTAGAACCAAATGCATAGTTTAATCTTCATTCAGGCTTTCCGTAGAATCGTCAAGAAAGTCCATATCAGGGGTCAAAACAGAGGCAGCCATGATTCATTTGGTCAAATCCATTTTCATAATTCATGAAAAGTCAGGCAGAGGTCAAAAGCAGAGAAACATGAAAGTAAGATATGTAACTTGGAAAACAAGCAACAAGGCCATAAGGCTCAGACCTGTAGAACTATTGTATGCTCAAAAACTCTGAAAAACAGACAAACTAGTAGAATTGGGTGAATTTAATTGTATAAGAAGAACAAAAGAAGTTTAATAAAATAGAAAATTTGTGTAGATGGGGTTCGGGCTAAATCAGGAACTGAATCAAATGCTTGATAAAAGACTGAGACTAATGTTACATCAGGGTCTAGAGCTGGTACTAGATAGAAGATTTGGGCTGGTGCTAAGTCAGGGTATGAGGCTAGTACTAGAGCAGGAGCTGAGGGCTATGTTACACTGAGAGTTTTGCCATATTAGAGTCTAAAACTGGTGCTTGATCAGGTGTGAGGCTACTTCTAGACCAGGGACTGGGGCTGTTGCTGATTATAAATTGGGGCTGGCCCTAGATGAGGAGCTGAGGCTAGGGCTATATCACACTGAGGGTGGTGCTAGCTCAGGGTCTGCAACAGAGGTTTCTGATAGACTAGACTAAGGCTGTACAGATTTGAACACATTTGAAGGTCATGCAAGACTATGGTCTGAGAAGTGCTAGAGCAGGAGCAGAAACTGAAACTGGTGCTAGATCGAACCATGAGAATGGTGCTAGAACAGGAACTAAAGCAGGTGCTAGATCAGACTGTGGTACTAAAGTGTGAACTGCAGCCAGTGCTAGATGAGACTGTCAGTCTTGTGCTAGATCACATTATGAGACTGGTGCTAAAGCAGGAAATGAAAACATTCCTAGATCAGAATGTGAGACTGGTCCTAAGGTAGGAAATAAAGCTGGTGCTAGATCAGACTGTGAGACTGGTGCTATTGCAGGAACTGAAGCTCGTGCTAAATCAGAAAGTGAGACTGGTGCTCAGTCAGACTGTGAGACTGGTATTGAGGCAGGATCTGAAACCAGTGCTGGATCAGAATGTGAGATGCTAGATTAAAATGTGAGATGGGTGCTAGATCAGAATGTGAGACTGGAGCTGGAGCAGGAACTAAACCTGGTGCTAGATTAGACTGTGAGACTAGTGCTAGATCAGACTGTGAGAGTGGTGCAGGAGCAGGAACTGAAACCAGTACTACATCAGAATGTAAGACTTTTGCTAAAGAAGGAACTGAGGCTTAGGCTAGGTCTAGGTCTGATAGTAGACTAGGGAATAAATCTGACACTAGACCAGGGATTGTGTCTGTTGGCAGAAAAGCGAGGCTGGCAGTAGGTCAGAGACTGGGGCTGGTGCTAGAAGCGGGTCTAGATGGGAGATTGTGTTTGACACTAGATTAGAGTATTAAAGTGTCTTTAAATGAGGGACTAATTGCTGGTTTAAGATCAGGCACTAGAGATGGATTGGAGTTGATGCATTACCAACAACTGGGGATGGATCCCCTGTTACCAGTCTATAAGAGGATATTTTATTAGGGTTTTATTATTGAAGAATGTTGGACCCTTGTTGGAGAAATATCATTTGACATAACCTTATGTGGAATGTCTAAGCTACACCTCTGGATCATTTATCTTGATAGAGATGAAAGGTCATGTCTCAAATCAGGCTTGAGCGCTTTAAAATCCAGCCTAAAATGCCAAGGTGTCTGTCATGATGATATAAATCACATCATTTATGCTCTGTGCAGGAGTAATTTTGCTTGTTAGCTCTTTGTGCACTGCATCAGTCACGCTTAGCTGGCGCTTAGCTTATATCAGATAGGTTAGAATTCATGGGATTGATTTTGGCATTAATGGCTAAAAATGTGGAGTTAGTTTTATTTTCTTTAATTGGGAAATTTAGAAACTCAGGTGTGTTAAAGACCTGCTAATTAAAGGAGCAGTTTCAGGAAACCTGCATTAACTCACATATCTACCCCCATGAATTAAAGTTAAAGAGTTTATGGATTGAATCACGAAATTGTGTATTAAAGGAGAAGGCTAAAGAAACTACAGCCTGGTAAATACAAATGACTATATGCTTTCAAAACACTAACAGACACTAATAGAGATATTGCACACTGTAACACACACTAATACCCATTTTAAAACATAAAGAATGTGTTAATTAGCTGATGAGCCATGTTAGATCTGGAAACAAAAAAAAAAAAACAGAACTAAAGGAGGAAAACTGGGAACCACAACATCATATGTGGCGGACTGAGTGATTCATCCACAGACTTGGCGTTATGATAATTATTCACAGCAGACTCTATTATCAAAGTGAGCTCACCTAACCACTGAACAGCGGGGCAGTTCAAGTCGGCTCTTTTGAAGTCTTCACGCTGAGTAAAAAAATGAACAAGAAGTTCAAAAAAGAGACAAGGATAAAGAAATGGTTCATTCTGATGCTGAAAGATCATACATAACAGATGGCTGCTTAGGGTATATGTCCTCATATAGTCATTCCAAACAAATAAAATAGTTGCTTCTTGCAATTAAGAGGAAATGAAATAACACTATAAGCTATGAAAACATCATTATATTTGCAATAATTTTATTTATATAGCTCTTTTAACAACAATCAATATATGAATTCAGGATTAAAATTGTCCATTTGAAATTTATCCCTAATGAGCAAAGTGATGGTGGTCAGGAAAAACTCCCTGATGAAATGAGGATATGAGCAAGAAACCTTGAACCAGACTCAAAGTGGATCACTTACAGATACAGATAGATAGATAGATAGATAGATAGATAGATAGATAGATAGATAGATAGATAGATAGATAGATAGAGAAGTTAAATTAAAGGTAGTAGTCCAGATATGGAACACAGTTTTGGATTTACCCACACGAACGTTCAGGAGCCATTCAAAACTTGTTTGCATCAGTGGAAAGCCAAACGAAGCCAACTGAAGTGAGTTTTCGAATTTTTTTTTAGTCGAAAGAGTCAACCCACGATACCAACGTTGCCTTCAGCATGCGTTCAAAAGCTACATGATTTTTTTTGTGTTTTATTTGTTGACAGATTGGTGGCGTGGGTGGTCTGTTCTATTTTTAGCCCAAGCTTGGTGGCATGACTTCCTGTGAGGAGCCTTGACATGGAATGTTTGGCTTGGTTCAGTTCTTTGTAAGCAACCATACAGTTTACATACGCTTCGTATTGGGAATATTGGGAATATTTTTGGGTGGCTGGAATGGATTTTCTGCATTTACATTATTCCTAATGGGAAAATTCGTTTTACAATACAAATTTTCACCTTAGGAACTTGCATCCAGAATGAATGAAATTTGTATGCTGAGATTCCACTGTATCTACATCACAGTACACATGTGCAAACTGCAAACTGGCAGTAGATAATGAATATGCAGAACCTCAGGTGAGCTGTTGTACAATGTTATTGCGAATGGTCAGAATGACCTCCTGTAACATTCTCTGTGACGATGAATCCGAATGAGTCTTGTAATCGTCTGACCACTTTATGGTCTAAAAGTGCAACTGTGTAACCATGAAATTTATTATAATTTTCACATGTTGTCTATTTATTTATTGTATTTATAAGATGTGAAAAGCTATTGCCATGTTTTCTATTGTAAGTGATACACTTACATTTCTGGCCGATGCTCCTATTCAGAGTGACTTACATTTTAAATATTAAGGGCCTTGCTTAGGGGCACAGCAGTGGCAGCTTTCTGGATGTGGGATTGAAACTCATAACCTTCCAACCAGTAACCCAATGCCTAAGCCGTTAAGATACCACATCCACGTGGTACCAAGTGGTACCACCCATAGTAATCCCATGTATATCCAGTCTGTCCATGTGGAGCCATTCTTAGCAGCAAACTCCATGAGATGAGACTCCAACCAGAAGTAAAGCATCAGAAGGGATCAGGCTTGTGTGGAGAGCAGAAGGTGTCAGGATCGCCAGTATCTCAGGATTAGCATGTGCAGCTCAATAGAGAGAGAGAGAGAGAGAGTGAGTGAGAGAGTGAGAGAGAATCAATTCTTGTCAAACTGTAATTCAGAAACAACACTGATAACCAGCAAGGTCACAGAAAGATCATGTTACAAGTCATCTCATAGACCAGTGTATAATCTAGAATCCCAAGTTTCTCTACTTACAGCATCAGTCACTGTTCAAAGCAATTCCCAACTATACCGTAAGTGGTTTGGGAAAATCCATCGCATAGTGCTGGACATTTAATTCTAGAGTCCAAACAATGAAAATGTAGTTTCAATTTAAAGAGTCAGTCTTGACTGACTGTTTTTTTATAACCGTATTTGTTAAACTGATTCCTTACTCAACATCAGGAGGAGGAAAAAGCCGAGATAAAACTGCAAAATAAAAACATTTCCAGTCATTTTGGTGAAAAACTTTTATGGTTTCTTACAGCTGGGGTGTCAAAGTGTGTTTTGTCATCTGACAGATTTTCCCAGACCACACAATTTGGGAAAATTGGTATATCTGAGTTTCTGACACCACTCAAACACAGCATGAGGCTCTGCCTAGACAAGGGCTGAATATGTGTGGGATTTCAGCAGGCTTGAAAAAGAAAAAAACATGCAAAGAAATGAAAGGATCCCCCCCCCAGGAAAGAAAGGTTAGAACACACGCTCAGATCTGTTTACATCACTTATTATCAAACTTTTGTCCATCTCTTCTGCTCATACCAACATTTTATGCAGGTTTTTCTATATACAACTTGTGCAGACAATTTAAGCTATTGTTTCCCTCACCTTGATGTAGCCTTAATGCAATCACCTAGTGCATTGATTTTAATTCATTTCAATGTAACTGCATTGATTTCAATTCAGCAGCATTTTTAAAATGAAATAAAAAGTGCTGCAGCTTTAACCTGTAGCTTCTGAGTATAAACAGTCAAGAGATGAGGAAGTGATTAGACCTTGTTGCTTTAATTCATACTTGAATCCTATTATATTATATTATATTATATTATATTATATTATATTATATTATATTATATTATATTATATTATATTATATTATATTATATTATATTATATTATACTATATTACATTATATTATAAACACCTTTTTGCATAGCTGTGACAATTTCTGTTGTCAAAGAGTGAAACTGAAACTTGCTACCAATATATATTATATATTATGCATCCAGTATAAAAAAACTGTAAACATTAATATATCAATTATTATTATTATTATTATTATTATTATTATTATTATTATTATTATTATTATATTTGATAATATTTTTGAATATCTATGAGAAAAAATATATTTTTTTATTTAGAAAATAATAAACAATAAACCCTAGGTCTTTTCTCAGAGCAAAAACATGATTTCACATATTGAATTAAATTATTTTTTATTTAATCATAAACTCATAAGCATGTTACATAATTCTATGACACATAGATTACATAATACATGAGTCATCAGGTATCTTGAAGATGTTTTCATATACAGCATTAGCACCTGTAGCTCCACCCCTTTTCTGTTAAATAAGCAAAGGTCATGAAGTGTCCAACATTCCACATATGAATAAGTGCCTCACCCGGGTTCTTGTGTGAAGTGCACTTCTTCAATTTTAATAACAAACTCACCCTATTTAAACTGCACTGTGGAGTATAGTGTATAAATATGTGATTTGGGGACTATTAAATTTTTATAAGAATTTTTTACTGAATTTTTAATACAGTTTTACACACAAATAAGATACTTCTATACTCAGTTAAGTTTTTTTTACAGATGTGAGCGGCTGCTTGTGTTCCAGGAACAGGAAACACTAAAATAACACAAACACTGTAACACATGCCCAAGTTATCCACATGAAACACTTCAGTCCATGCTGGGTGTATTAGTAATGCAGGTCAGCCCAGGCATCGCTGCAGTTCTTCCTCCTACCCACTGGTTGTATTTTAAGAGCAGTAATTATCTCAAATTAATCCTCCTGCTTAAATCGAAGGCCACATACTGGCCTCTGATCCGGAATGGCTCTGTCCCAGTCTCTCTCTCCTGGAGGGAGAAATTAGTCTGACCTTGATCTATTTTCTCACTCAAGTCTCAGTGTTTCAGCCCATCTGTGTCCTCTGAGGAGTTGAGTAGCTCTCTCTCTGTCTCTCTCTCTCTCTCTCTCTCTCTTTCATTTTCCCGCTTACTATCATTCTCATTCTCATTCTCATTCTCATTCTCATTCTCTTCCTTCACTTCTCTCTCTCTCTCTCTCTCTCTCTCTCTCCTTTAATTCTTTCACCTTTATGATCTATTCCTCTTTGTTTTCTGGGCCTCTCTCTTTCTCTCTCCTCTCATTCTCCCCCTCTCTCTATCATGCATATTTTGTCCCTTTATTTCTCTCCCCTTTCTCATCTGGGCCTCCCTCCCTCTCTCTCTCTCTCTCTCTCTCTCTCTCTCTATCTCTCTCTGTCTCTGTCTCTCTCTCTCTCTCTCAAACACACACACCTTTCTCATTTCTCTTTGTTTCTCTGGTTCTCTCTTTTTCTCTTAGTTACTCTCTCTGCCTTTCTCTAAACATTAATATGACTCATTTTTATTCTCCCACCTTCACAAACACTCATCATCATTTTATATTTGCTGTTGCTGCATTTTGATCCCCCTACTCACATACTGTATGCTATAATTTCTTTTTGATGATAACTGGCATGAAGGCAGCACGCATAGCAACTGAAAAGCATCAGTTCTGTTCAGTTATGCTTTGGATATGATGCAAGCCAAAAACAAAGTAAAATAAATAAATAAATAATAATAATAATAATTACAGAGGTATTTTTTTATTAGACTTTTCTGGTGAGAGGGAAAGGAAAAAGTCAGGGAAACACACAAATCGTCTATGATTTCAGCTCTGCTTTTATCCTCCTCTGTACAGTTATAGAGTGCGATCTAAATTCACTCATGATTCATGAACAACTCCATTACGGAGCTCCTCTCTAGCTGTGAAGGCCCACTTGCAGCTTTTCGGTAATAATTTTTGTTTATATAGCACCTTACGTAAGATCAGGATCTCTTTACAAGTTTAGTCATCAAGTCTAAGTGACATACACACTACATACTACATATATTGTGTATATCCTGGGATTTTCACACATGACACTCTCTACAGTTTACAGAGAATGGTGTGAGAAAAAAATTAAAAATAAATCAAAAACATTGAGTGAGTGATAGATCTGTGGGTGGAAAATGAGAGAAAAATGGCCAGATCGGTTTGAGCTGCCAGGAAGGATATAGTAACTCGTACTTATACAGTATAATCACTCTTTGCATCCGTGGTCCAGAATATTGAAACCTTGAGGTGGATGAGCTACAGCAGCAGAGGAATACATCAGGTTCCTCTCCTCTCAGCTACGAACAGGAATCGATAGGATAGATAGATAGATAGATAGATAGATAGATAGATAGATAGATAGATAGATAGATAGATAGATAGATAGATAGATAGATAGATAGATAGATAGATGGATGAAGAGGTGAGAATTGTGGATGGAATAAAAGATTAAAGCTCTGCTGCATCACTCTTAGATAGATAGATAGATAGATAGATAGATAGATAGATAGATAGATAGATAGATAGATAGATAGATAGATAGATAGATAGATAGATAGATAGATAGATAGATGGATGGATGGATGGATGGATGGATGAAGAGGTGAGAATTGTGGATGGAATAAAAGATTAAAGCTCTGCTGCATCACTCTTAGATAGATAGATAGATAGATAGATAGATAGATAGATAGATAGATAGATAGATAGATAGATAGATAGATAGATAGATGGATGGATGGATGGATGGATGGATGGATGGATGGATGGATGAAGAGGTGAGAATTGTGGATGGAATAAAAGATTAAAGCTCTGCTGCATCACTCTTAGATAGATAGATAGATAGATAGATAGATAGATAGATAGATAGATAGATAGATAGATAGATACTAGAAATGAGGCTATCATGTTTTTTTTAGCATAACAGCTGACTAAATTTTGATTTTTAAACTAAAGGGCTGAAAAGGTTGAGGAACACATACATAATGGGAAGCAGGTGAACAAGAGGCCATGGTGTTTACATGATGTGGCAGTTAACATGTTTGATTGATCAGTAGAGTTAAATAAAGTTTAATCCAGAAACCTTAAATCCAAACTCCAAGGAAAGTTCTGGATTAAAAATCTCCAACAGCAAAATCCAACAAAACTTTACATGTCGATATAAGATGCATAATAATAACATCAATAGTTGGATTTTTTATATATAAGAGATTAAAATAAATCTGTGCTTAGGAGTGTGTTTTGGTTTTTTGGAGTCTCTGGGTGCAAAATAAGTTTGAGAACCCTTGGTCTAGACAGTTACTTTCAAAACCTGGAAAAAAAGAAGAAAAACTAGAGGCTGATGAAACCTGATTTAACATTTAGAGGTTATAAGTGCTAAATCTTCCGTTATTTATAAGCTGTGTCTACGTACATGTGCGCTGCTGTAAATAAATACTGTGCTAATATCATTAGCAGCTCGGGTGTGTTGTGTTAAAAGTTTGATTTTCACGGTTTTTAATACGTTTAATATATCACCGCTATCATCAGTGACCATATGATCAGTTAATACAATATATTGTCAGTGATTTCCCAGACAGTTTACCTGATATGTTGAATTTGTATTGTTGTGTGTGTGTGTGTGTGTGTGTGTGTGTGTTGATGCAAGTTCAATCACTATTCTGTTCAGAACAAAATGCTGCATTTCATTCAAAAAAAAAATGAAAATATTCTCAGAATAAACACTGTGTAGCTGCAGGAACTTGTAGAGGGAAAAAAATGGTACAGTTAAGCCTTTCTACACACACACACACACACACACACACACACACACAAAGCTCTATCTTTGTGGGGTTGACATAGATGTTTTAACTCCTAACCCCTCACCTCTACACCTAACCCTAACCTCAGTATGAAAAGGAAATCATTTTTACTTTCCTACTTTTTCAAATAAACTCTTTTGAGTAAAAATTCAATTATTTTAATTGGTTCACAGGAACATTTTAGCTTTATAGAGAGATAAGTACACACACACACACACACACACACACCTAAAAATGTTATACACTGTGTGTCTGAAATGTTCCAACCCTACACACACACACACACACACACACATTTCTTTTCATTTATAATACAAGTGGAGAAAAAAAAAATCAAAAACAGGAAATGACATCTGGACAAAAATAAATAAGGAACAAAACACCTGGAATGGTGACAACAGAATGGCGTGATGTGGCTCATTGACCTACAAGTTTAAATGCACAATTTGATATGAAGTGATGTGAAAATAGTCACTGTGCCCACTGAGCTGTAGTTCCTTATTTCACCATTTGTGTCGTTAATATATTTTGTTATGCGTGTAATGATGCATTGTGATGCAAAATGTGTGATACACGTACTGGAAATCTGCATTCTCTTACAGCTTTTTCTTTCACTTGCTAACAAGTGTTGATCAGTACCGAAGACACTTCTTTAAAAACTCTTCATTCAGACTGCATCAGCAGCATGAATCTTTGGGCTTTTCCCTTCAGGGATGGCCACAGCGAATCATCTCTCTCCACCTATCCCTATCTTCTGCATCCTCAACACTTGCACCCACTAGCTTCATATCCTCATTTGTTACATCCATATACCTCCTCTTTGGCCTTCCTCTTTGCCTCCTGCCTGGTAGCTCCATGTCCAACATTCTCCTACCAATATAGTCACTCTCCCTCCTCTGAACATGTCCAAACCATCTTAATCTGTCCTCCCTAACTTTGTCCCCCAAATGTCCAACATGAGCCGTCCCTCTGATGTACTCGTTCATAATCCTGTCCAACCGTGTCACTCCCAAAGAGAACCTCAACATCTTCAGCCCTGCTACCTCCAGCTCTGACTCCTCATTAGCAGCATGAATCAAGCTACTAAAACACTTCATACATGCCTCGAAATAAGCTTGTTCGGCTATATACTGGGATGAGGTAGCTTAGTGGCTAAGGTGTTGGAGTACTACTTGGACGGTTGTGCGTTCGAATCCCAGGTCTGCCACTGCTAGTCCCTTGAATAAGGCCCTTAAACCTCAGCTGTATAAAATGAGATAAAAATGTAAGTCTTTCTGGAGAAGGGAATCTGCCAAATGCCAGAAATGTAAATGTATCAAAGGCACTGAATCTCAGTCTGAAAGCACACACACTGTCAGTCGTAACAGGAAGCAGGCGATTTTTATGATTTTTCACACAAATCAGTATTTTGTTATAGAATAAAAATAATAATGACACCTTTTTAACTTTATTGTCTGAGCTAAAATATTTGCAGCGTAATAAAAACGATTAGAAATGCTGAACATTCTTCAATATCCTTTATTTTCATTCGTACTCCCTCTGGCACTCTTCTTCAACACACATTACAGTCCTGTCTTCCTCATCAAACCCATCATCATCATACCCCTAAAAGATGGTAACAAAACAAAACACCTGGGCAGGCTTTCAGCTGAAATCGCAATTAGCTGAATTTCATTTTATTGAAAATATTCCACTAAGTTTTTCTATATATTTCATTCTGGTTGTTGCAGAACTGCATGAAATTTGCCATCATTCTGTTCTGAATGTGTCGGAAAGTAGTGTGTCAGCTTTTGAAAAGTGTGTCATATGTTACATTACGGGTTTGTGACCTTGTTCTCTGGCTCTTTGGTGGCTTTCAAATGAAACCAGTGCTATGTCTCTGTGAGCTAGGGTACCTGAGAAAGAGGCTGCAGAATCCGGTCATTTTAGCCGACTTTGGAGCTCTACTTCTGTTCACTGCACCTCAGCGGCTCATTATATTTCAGTCGACCGTGTTCTCTCATCAGACACTTTGTTTATTCAATCAGATATTTAGGAAAATATATAAATGTATTAATGCATAGTGAACATGTAGTACATTTATAATTTGTTTACAATATTTAAACTTTTTTTATTTATTTTTTATTTAGTTAGATATACACAGACAAAGCATACTGTTTTGCATTGTTTACGATTTCAAACTTAAAGAAGGATCATTTTTAGTCATTTTTCATCATTAGAATTTTCAAAGAATCGAGTATCATGAATCAAATCAAGCCAATATCATGAATCGTGTATCAAATCAAAGCAGTATTGTGAATCATGAATTGAATCAAGCCAGAATTGTGAATCAAATCATGCCAGTATCGTGAATCATAAATTGTAAAAAGTGAATCGAATCAAGCCAGTATTGTGAATCATGAATCGTGACTCAAATCAAGCCAGTATTGTGAATCATGAATCGTGACTCAAATCAAGCCAGTATTGTGAATCATGAATCGTGACTCAAATCAAGCCAGTATTGTGAATCATGAATTGTGACTCAAATCAAGCCAGTATTGTGAATCATAAATTGTAAAAAGTGAATCGAATCAAGCCAGTATTGTGAATCATGAATCGTGACTCAAATCAAGCCAGTATTGTGAATCATGAATCGTGACTCAAATCAAGCCAGTATTGTGAATCATGAATTGTGACTCAAATCAAGCCAGTATTGTGAATCATGAATTGTGACTCAAATCAAGCCAGTATTGTGAATCATGAATTGTGACTCAAATCAAGCCAGTATTGTGAATCATGAATCGTGACTCAAATCAAGCCAGTATTGTGAATTATGAATCGTGACTCAAATCAAGCCAGTATTGTGAATCATGAATCGTGACTCAAATCAAGCCAGTATTGTGAATCATGAATCGTGACTCAAATCAAACCAGTATTGTGAATCATGAATTGTGACTCAAATCAAGCCAGTATTGTGAATCATGAATTGTGAATCAAATCAAGCCAGTATTGTGAATCATAAATTGTGAAAACTGAATCGAATCAAGCCAGTATTGTGAATCATGAATCATGACTCAAATCAAGCGAGTATTGTCAATCAAGAATCGTGACTCAAATCAAGCCAATATTGTGAATCATGAATTGTGAAAAGTGAATCGAATCAAGCCAGTATTGTGAATCATGAATCGTGAATCAAATCAAGCCAGTATTATGAATCGTGAATTGAATCAAGCCAGTATTGTGAATCATGAATCGTTAATCAAATCATGCCAGTACTGTTAATCAAGAACTGTGAATAGGGAATGAATCATGCCAGTATTGTGAATCCTGAATTGTGAATCAAACCAAGCAACTATTGTAAATCATGAATTGCGAATCAAATGAAGCTTGTATTGTGAATCATGAATTGTGAATCAAATCAAGCTAGTATTGTGAATCGTGAATGAATCAATCCAGTATTGTGAATTGCCAATCATGAATCGAATCAAGCCAGTATTGTGAAACATGAATTGTGAATCAAATCAAGCCAGTATTGTGAATCATGAATTGTGAATCAAATCAAGCCAGTATTATGAATCGTGAATCAAATCAAGCTAGTTATGTGAATCACATCAAGCCAGTAATCATGAATTGAATCCAATCGTGGTCATAACATTCATTAAGAAACTCACAATTTCTCATTAATTATTGCTTTCCTAATATTACTTGTCTTGGAAATCACATATGCACCACATGGCATAGATAACTGTCTATAAAAGAGGCTTCATGAATTATTTTCTTACCATGTCATGACGTAGGTATGGAACCAGGATGGTGTCCTAATAAAAAGATTATTGCACACACACTCACACACATACACACACACACACACACATGATCCAGCTGTTCTCAGTAGTCCGATATTGAAGAAGATGTTGGGGAAGCTGCGGTGGCTGTGAATCGTTTAATCACGCTTCTCCCAAACTTTCCAATTAATGAGCGACCGATCTGTCGCCATCCATCATAATCACTTTAATAGCGTCTCCTGTTGACCCCATCATCTGGATTACCTGCTGCAGCCCTTTCTGCATTTCTCAGCCCATTAATTTAACAAATTCTAATTGTGTACATTTTTGACAGTTTTAATTTCCCCCGTGAAATTCAGCTCGTCCTGGTTGATGGTAGGGTGTGTTCATGTCGCTTTTCTTTCCTTTCCCCCCTTCTTTCTTATAAGCAGCTGTCAGGCTCATTCTGATGTGTGTCATTGTAGTTTAACTAAACAAAGGAGTTTTGGCTAATTCAGTTGCAGAATTCTGCCTCTTATTTGGCTAAATTTGCATAGTGTGTGTGTGTGTTTGTGTGTGTGTGATTGTTTGTAGGTGAATTGCTTGTTTTTTTTTTTTGTTTTTTTTTTGTTTTTTTGGAAGACCCCTCGCTTCCCAGATCAGTCTAGGAAATGAAACATGAATAGAGGCAAAGGAAAAGTGACACGCAATCATTGCAAACACATTTGGCCGCCAAGGCAAACAAATTTGTGTTAAATAGGTTTTGAACTGCATTAGTGAGATGAAATCTCCCAGTATTAGTGGCACCATATGTAGGGAATCAATCAGTGCCACAAATGTGTGCACATTTAGCTGTCTTTTTCTCTTTTTTTAAATAAAAATATTTATTCATCTGTTTCATTCGATCCACTGAAAAACCTTTGCCCACTTTCTCAGGCCACTTCCCTGTGGATGAAATTCTTAGACATCTTAAGAACCATTCCATTTTCCTAATTATTTTTTTTTAATGAGCAACAGATGAGGGGTTGATTCAACATCTCTGCAGGTTTCAGCAGCACAGCGTACCCGGAGTCTTTATTTCTGTCAAGCATGGGCAAGTAGATGTGAAGAAAAATGTTTATATGCAGCGAAACTCAGAGACTAGAAACTATGAAGAAAATTAACATAGACAATAAATTAATATGACTTGAGTAAATGGTGATCCCACAAAGTCCGGCAAATGATGCTAAACAATATGTGACTTAAATACCTGTGTGTCATGTGACATGGTGTCTGCACTGAACACGTCACCAGCAATAGCTCATGGGTGCTGTAGCTTAGCTCTACCATTTACATTTTACATTTCTGGCATTTGAAGATAACAAATTAAATTACCTCATTTTTATACAACTTTAGGGTTAAGGGTCTTGCTCAGGAGCTCAGCAGTGGCAGCTTGGTGGACCTGGGATTTGAACTTCTCATCAGTAACTCAATGCCCTAACCAAATCCCAAAAGCATGTATGTGTCCTGGGCGGTGGAGTCTGGCTTAGCCTAGCAGTCAATGTTATGGTGAAGGAAACATTTAAGGAAGGAATGAGTCTCCAGTGTTAGTGTCAGTAACTTACATTTGCAGCATTGGGCATCCAGTCAGGGCCCACCGGTAGCAGCTTGGTGGTAATGGGATTCAAACACAAAACCTTTCAATCATTAGTCCAACATCTTAATCCTTAAGAAAACACATCCCACAACTACCACTTGGTCCTGAACAAGCAGGTGACCAATACGGTAATATAAAATAAGACAAGATAATATAGGATAAGATAAGATAGAACTTTATTAATCCTGAAGGAAATTCTTTTGCCAGAGACTGCTTCCGATTACACAAGAGAAATAAATAGAAATGAGATATCCTATATAAACAAAATGTATACAAAAAGTACAATAAAGGTGCTAGAGAACTAAGACCATATTGCACATGAGACGATATGATATGATATGATATGATATGATATGATATGATATGATATGATATGATATGATATGATATGATATGATATTGCACATGGTATGATAATCTCCTATGTTTCTGGAGGCTTTTACATTAAGAAAGTTAATACAGAGCACATTCCTTATCTAAACTATCAGACGACATGACGTCCATCACTGTGAGGCAGAGTGACATTCTTTGTATAGCTAAGGGACAGCTAAGGGTTGGTGTGACATTTATGGCAGAGACAACACCATGAGTGTGATATGAGTAAATGCTGACAGTGGATAAAGATAGACAATATGTGACCTGTGATAATGATGCAGGTGCTCTGGTCATGTGAGCTGTGCTAGGTGTGCTAGTCCAGGGCCGTATGAGCGGTTCCATGACAACTATGATCTGACTTCTTTATAAGGTAACAGATAAAGCGGAATAAATAAATAAATATAACTCAGTCCTTTTGTGTTTACAGTAATTTGTTACTTTGGCATTTTTAAAAATTCCTAACAAGGCTGTATCTTTGGGCCACTCGTAATGTCCTTAACTCTTTTCCCCAGAGGCCAAAAACAAGGCCTGTTATTGCAGTTGCCCGTGTTCAGCACTGGATTTCTTTAATATTTCACATTCCACAGTAACAATAATGGCTCATATGAAAGTAGACACTCATGGCTTTAAGAATTTGTAGTGTTTCATAAGTACTGTAATTCCCTGTTTATCGCAGGGGTTACATTCTAAAACCACCCGTGATAAACGAAAATCTGCGATACACGGACGCCACCCCCAAATGCTTTTTTTTATAGTTTAAGCTGCAAATGACCCTCCCACACTCTTTAAACAAACACAGAAAACATTTGTAAGCATATAGCGAGATGAATTTTGGGTAAATTGGTAGAAATATCACATTTATAGTGAGTACTGTATGTATGTATGTTCCTTGCCAGAAGCCTTAGAAGGTGCAGAGCGTTTGGGCGACATAATAGGGCTTGCAGAAAAAGTGTAAAAATACAGCGTACACAGAACAAAACCAAACACTCGGGACAGTGACACGTGAAAAACTGGGATGCTGGAGAATTCTGCTTCCCTTTCCCCAACTGCACGTATAGCCAGCAGGCAATCACAACCGTGATTAAATGAATGGGGCGTTCCGATTGGCCAGACTCATTCCTCCAGCCGTACTGTATTTAGATTTTCAGCATCGCTACGTGTTCTTTGTCTCTTGAGTAAATACACTGTACAGTATTTTATATATTATTAACATTTTACTTAATTAATTAAGTAAACTAATTTAATATAAACATTAACTAATTAATGTTTATATTTTGTAATTAATAATGATATTTTTATTAATAAATGACCTTATTTCAACATAAAAACAATACCGCGATATACCGGGAAAATCCGCAAAAAATTTTTGTTATGTTTCAAATAAAAATCTGCGATATACCGGTACCGTGATAGAGGGGGATTACTGTATTTGTGTTTTTCCCTGGCCTACTAGGGGCCATATACTGTAATCATAGAAAAGTGCCTAAAAACCCCCAAAATAGCTCCATTTCCGCACAAATGTTTGTATCTTCAAAGTAAATGTTGATATCAAACCCATTTCTGCACTCTGAGATGCTCCAAGTGCTTGTTCATAAGCTACTATAATTTTAAGGTGTTATCTCCAACCGCTAAAATTCGAGTAGAGCTAAAACCAAACACCTCACAATAAAAACCAACAGCATCCTGACTAATTTTTATATCAAACTTACAACCAGAAGATAATTCATTTGTTTATGCTGATTGAAAATGTCTGATTAGTTTATTTTCTTTTCGCTGGTGGATTAGAACACAAGTGTGTTGGTAAACAAGGTTAAACCAGCCCTAAAATTCTTAAAATCTTTTTTTTTTTTTGACATTTCACACAGCTCCCTGAGCATCAACCAGTGCATCCAACAACCATTTCTATGCTTACAATGTATGAAATTAATTGGCCCAATTGGAATGCTTGCACTGTACCAGAATCACAACCTCCAATAATTAGCTATGAAAGTCTTTTTTTTTTTTACTCAGCCATGGTAGATCTGTCAGAATAAGCGCATAGCGCCTGCTGCTTACCCATGAGATATCATTTCTCACACTCAGCTTGGGTTATAAGGGCAGTGGCTATCTCTGCCAGCATTTTTTCATTCCTGCCAGTCATGAGAAAAGGATGAGAAAGCATCCTACAGGCATATTTGTTGTTGCGACAGCTCCACTAACCTTCTGTCCCAACCACATGCTCTCTTTGCACCAGTGGTTATGATGGTTGCCATGTGCAGATGTACACATTGTGTCATTGGCAACAAATGTGTTTGTCTTGCAATTGGCAAATTAGTGTGGTATAAGAGGTATAAAACACATTGTGATGTGATATTATTAGAATAAATCATCAACTTCAGGTGACGGATGGACATCTTGTACAGCTAGGATATTTTTGATAGGATGAGTGAAATGCTGAGTTTCTCCAAACTAGCTAAGCTTGATAGCAAATAATGAACCTTACACTATTTCTCCACACGCACCATACAATAAGAGAAGACTTCCTGCGTTAGTTTGAGCTTTGGAGGCAGAAAATCAAGTGCAGAATTCTTTCCTACAGCACTCTGTTTTCTGTCTTGCTTGTTTTTACCTACCCCCTGAGCTGTGAACTGATTAGTTAAGTGAAAAAATTGGCCTTGATGTTACTTCATACATTTCTGGAGTTAAAGTTAGGACTTTTCTAACTTCTGAACACAATCCACTTTGACAAAAAAAAAGGACTTTAAAATACCGTAAGAACTTTATAAATAAATAAATAAATAAATAATAAAAATTCTTGCAATTTTTTTTTTACTTCATTCCCTTTGGATTTGATAAAAAAAATAACCTGTAGAGCAGAAAAGGCTTTATAAAATTCTGCTGTGAAAGCCAATGGATGCTAATAGATAGATTCCCTAATAACCTGCTAATTCACTTACTGTGACAAACTGCATGAACAAATCTGATTAAGATTCCTTACACTCTTCATTACAGAATGCCACTTAGTAAGTGGTGTATATTTCATGCACAACACATGTGCATGCCTGAAAATATTCAGACGTGACCTTCAGATTGCATTGGTTAAGACGGTATATCTGCTTGTCTTTTATTTATTTTTTATTTTTTTAAAAATCGATTGGTAGAAAATCATTCATACATTTGGGAAACCAACACGAGAAGAAATAAAAATGGAGGGTCAGTTGTTTGTACAGTTTGCCCTCTGGCTATGCCTATAGGTAGAGAGCTGTGGGTTTTTCATGCACTGTGGTACTGACAGGTCCAGTTAAGTCCAACCTTAGGCTTACTGCTGTGAGTAAACTATCTAGAGTGGTTTTGCCTCCCAGTATTGATATTGTGGAGAAAAACTATTTTCTTTTGAAATTCTATCTGGACAATATGGCCCATGGCATTAATAAGATCATTTCTTATATATATATATATATATATATATATATATATATATATATATATATATATATATATATATATATATATGTATATATATACACCTTCATAGAGTCATACTTGATTTTAGAAAAGGACTTTGGACATACGCTTGGAAATATTTGGATGTATTTACAATGGAAGATCAAGTGATTGTCGGTATTTGCTAAATCTATTAGCATCTTGTCTGCTTTTGTACAGAATATGACCAACAGTATAATAAAATTCATGCTGCTTGGTCTGATTTTGGTATCACAGATAAAAATTTAATCTAATTTTTTTGGTCATGAGTGGGGATTGGTGGTCTTAAAGCTTGACATGCTCACATTGGAGACTGATTAATCATTAAGTTATTATTTAATAGAATCTCAGAATGTGAGATTTATGAGATTTATGAGATCTATTATGCTTGTCTAGGAACTTTGCCAGGAATACAAGCCTTAGTATAACATTTCCTACCTAAGACATAAACCATATAAGGAAAGGTTAGGACACTTCTTCTTTCCATAAACTCTACTTTCTCTCCGGCTGAGACAGTCATAAATACCCTTTGAAGCTCCAGATCTGCTCTTTAAGCAGCAAGCAGACAACACCACTGAATAAGGAGGGGCATGAGCACTGACCTTCCTCATCACACCTTAGTATACAGTCTAGAAAGTTGCAAACAACTGAAAGTTTGGTATTAGATTTCCATCCAACTGGATCTCTGAGTTCGAACTCGTACCTGGTTCTCAGCCAAGCCTCCATTATTGCAACACATACCTTAATGTAGATACTGGAGAACTTCTGACCTTTATTGAATCTAACAGTTGTGCACAGTGAATCAAAAAGGCTGTTCCCATGATCTCTACACCTGCTGACTCAACTACAGTAAGTCTACGGCTGAACCTGTACGATTTCTGCTGAAAACCGTCCGCACAGCGTTATAAAATTTCCCCAAGATCCTCCAGAGAAGCAGATGCAACGTTACGGCTAGACGTTCAGCATGATCTCTGCTTCACTGTGCCTCACTGAGGAATCTTTCTATGCGATCCTTCACTGATGCAACAGCTGACAAGTTGCTTCACAGATCAGAAAAAAAGAAAGAGAAACTATCAGAACCTAACTACTAAGCTTCTCTATGTACTGTAGTAAATGACTGCATGGTAATTTAGGTAAAATAAGTATGTTAGTATGTATGGGTACTTGCTTTCCTGCATCATCATCAACATCATCTTCTTTTTCTTCCTCTTCTTCTTCTTCTTCTTCTTCTTCTTCTTCTTCTTCTTCTTCCTCTTCTTCTTCTTCTGAAATAGCAATAATAATCATTCTAATACTTAATTAGTAATCATTTTCCCATCTTTATACCAACAGGATGATGGCGTAAGATTTCTCTCACATGGAACAATTACACATACAATGGGGCAAAAGCAAAATATCAGTACATCATACAAACTGACAGAAAATTGCTATAAATATGTTATTGAATACATTTTATATAGTATGATGAGTGTGTAATGGCACAAAGTAAAACGTTTTAGAAGAACATTGGCAGTTAAAAAACATTCAAGCAGAGAACAGACACAAGCACAGAAAGCAACTGAAGCATTTATAAATGTATATTATTTTAAATACCACTCTTATTCCTTCTACAATATGTGGCATGTATGTATTTATGACATTAGATTATAATTCAATGACACAGCTTTCCTGGTAGTAGGAGAAAATTGATGAAATGCAAGAAGCTTTCATTCCAAAATGGAATTCTAATTTAATAATTTCATAAACTTCTTGCAATCTCTGCTTTAACTGCTTACATATGGAACATGTTGGCATTGTTACATTACGATTGTAAAAGCATCGATGTTCAGCATGAGTAGCATTCACACAAAACACTATGCATGTTTCCATTAATAACTCGCCGCCAATCTGCCCTCGGATCACAGCAGGAGATCCGCAAGCTAAAACAAAGGCTCCATTAGTGCAATCACTCCAGCATAAATGTAGACACAAACACATGCACACACACAGACTTGTATCACGACCTTGTCTTGCCAGGTGCGCTGGTACGAGTGGATCAGGTGCAAGGATATTTTAAACACCTTACCATCGATGAAGAGCTCTAAATAATCTGACAACCACAAAACCAACCAACACTAGACACACGGATGTAATTGATACACACATCAGCACCACACACACTGCCATGTGAAGTAATTTGCTTCCAATTAAAACATAACTGTATCCTCAGTAACCATAAGTGTAACAACAGTAGCTGTAACTGTAGGCTCACTAAACATAACTGTAAGAACAGTAACCATAACAGCATCCTGAGTAATTCTAATTCTATCCTCAGTAACCATAACTGTAACTGTAACAGTAACCGTAACTATAAGAACAGTAACCATAAGAGTGTCCTTAGTAATCCTAACAGCATCCTCAGTAACCATAACTGTATGCTCAGAAACAATAACTGTAACAACAATAACCATAACTGTATCCTCAGTAACCATAACTATAACAACAGTAACCATAACAGCATCTCCATGATTCCTAACTGTGTCCAGAGTAACCCTATCTGTAACAACAACAACCTTAACTGTATCCTCAGTATCTCCAACTGTAACAACAGTAATCCTCAGCCATATCAGTATCCTCAGTAATTCTACCTATAATCTTAATCTCAATAACACTAACTACAACAACAAGTAACCTCAGTAGCCCAATACACAGTCAACCACAAGACTCTCTTGTCCACCCTCAGGAGTCTTGGAATTCGTGGAACAGCACTGGAATGATTTGCTTCCGATTTGGATGGTTGTTCATATCATATAGGGGATCGACATCTGCTCCATGCAGACTGTCCACTGGTGTCCCCTTTTCTTTTCTCATGATAGATAGATAGATAGATAGATAGATAGATAGATAGATAGATAGATACTTTATTGATTATGAAGGAAATTCCAAATATCCAGCAGAAATAGAGACAGTAACAAAGACAGGTTGTAAATTGCACACTGTATATCCTACAAATAGTCAGTGTACACAGTATACACTATACTAACTCTCTTGGAAAAGTTATATCTTCACATGGCTTCTCTTAACACTGCTATGCCGATGACACTCAGCTTATCTTCTCCTTCCCTCACTTAGATACCACAGCTTCTGCTCAGATCTCAGCGCGTCTGGTGGACATATCATCGTAGATGATGGTTCATCAGCTGAAACTCAATCTCAGCAAAACTGAACTGCTGGTCATCCCAGGTGATTCATCCACAGCCCAAGATCTTGCGATATCCCTACACAACTCTCTGATCTCCTTTTCAGCCACTGCTCACAACTTTGGGGTAACTATGGACAATTAACTGTCTTTTTCCACCCATGTTGCTAATGTCACACGCTCATGTCAGTTTCTTCTGTACAACATCAGAAGGATCTGGACATTTCTATCCATGCAGGCTGCTCAGGTGCTTGTTCAATTTCTTGTAATTTCGAGACAAGTCTTCTCCCACACCACCCCACTGCTACTCTTCCTCCACTGGCTTCCGGTAGCTGCATGCATCAGATTCAAAACACTGATGCTTGCCTACAAAGCCAAGAATGGACCAGCACCATATTACCTCAAAGCTCTTATTACTGCGCCCACTGCACCACACTCCCTCCTGTCTACTAGCAATGCTCGACTGGTCCCACCATCTCTCAGGGTAGGTATACATTTAGACTCTTTTCTGATGGTATTTTAAATCTGTGACCTGTTGAACCAGTGTTAATGTATTTATTGATAGAGACTTCGAAGCACTTTTGTGCATCGCTCTGGATAAGAGCATCTGCCAAATGCCAGAAATGTAAATGTAATCCTAAACTCAGAAACCAATCCTAAACTGTAATGTCAGTAGCTTGAACTGTAACATCAATGACGCGAAACTTAGCGTACGTAAGTCATCCCAGCCTAAACCTCAGGAACCCTACCTCAACCCCATTGTCCTTAACCCTAAGACAAATATCCAACAAGACATTATTTAGTTTTTAAATAAAAGGTCCATATTTGGTGAGCATCCAGATGTTTTGTGACCCTAAACCTTAGTAACTCTAAACTTCTCACTCTAATAGCAGTAACCTTAACATTATTCTTAGTAAGCCTAACATTAACCTTGTTAATACTACCTAATAACTTAGCCTAAGAATCCTAACCCCAATTTTAGTAATCCTAATTCCAACTGTAGTAACCCCCCTTTAACATTAACCTCAAGAATTCTAACAGTAATGTCAGTAACCCTAACTGCACCATCAGTAAAATAAACCTTGGTCTATCTCAATAACACTGATTCTAACTTTGGTAACTGTAGCCTAAACCTCAGTAACCCTAACAGTAATGTCAGAATAACTCAACCCAAACTCCAACCTTAATATCCAACAAGAAATAATTTAGTGTTTATTTTTAAATAAAAGATCCATATTTAATGATGATCCAGATGTCCCAAATGCTCAAGAATATTTGTTTTGGTGCCAATAAAGTGATGACTACAGCTCACCCAAGCAGAATTACAGCTTTCCATTCAGATTTTCTGATGTGTATTTTTTTTTTAAATTCCAATAATAAAAAAAACAGGTGCTAGGAACTATTTACTGTAGTTATCTTGATAACTAACGCCTTTCCGTGTCACATATTCAGAGTGTGAACCATTATTGTGAATATAGAGCCTTCAGCCTGGGAGAGGAGGTGAATTAAAGATAATAATGTGATTTATAAATGACTGGGTGGATGTCGGGTGAATATGTGTGCCTTGTAAATGCAAATCACTAAGCCTGGGAGAAAATGTCATTTTCATGGTTATGAAAAGTCTTGGCCGCTCTTCATACCCTTTATTATGCATGTTTGTCCGTTACAGCAGTAAACAGAATTTCCTCAGTCCAAAGTGTGTACTGACAAAATTTCATTTATTCATTGACTTGTGTTTGGATCCTGTTTATGCAGATTTGGGGAAAAAATCTACTGCCTCATTATTTGTGGATGCTCCACTTTATATTTTCCTTTGACAAAGTCTGAGCTTGAGTTTCTGTTGCTGTTTTAACAAATCTGTAGTGTGCATTGACCCAGCACCATTCAGATCGTCAGTATTTCTTAAAAACATCCGATTTTATATCAGTACTGCTGTAATTGTTCATTCTAATATCCACTATCAATCTGCTCTTTATCTCAGTGATAAACAGTGGCTGTTTTTTCCCCTTGCTTTCCATTTCATGTTCAAAACCCGAGAGCTAAAAAGAGCCTATACAAATTGGGATTTTAATTTATTTCCCTCCAGTTTGAGAGACGACTGGAACATGGTGTGTTCTTAAAATTGTCCTTTCCTTTCCTTTCCTTTCCTTTCCTTTCCTTTCCTTTCCAGTCCTTTCCTTTCCTTTCCTTTCCTTTCCTTTCCTTTCCTTTCCTTTCCTTTCCTTTCCTTTCCAGTCCTTTCCTTTACTTTCCTTTCCTTTCCTTTCCTTTCCTTTCCTTTCCAGTCCTTTCCTTTCCTTTCCAGTCCTTTCCTTTCCAATCATTTCCTCTCAACTCCTCTCCTCTCCTCTCCTCTCCTCTCCTCTCCTATCCTTTCCTTTCCTTTCCTTTCCTTTCCTTTCCTTTCCTTTCCTTTCCAATCATTTCCTCTCCTCTCCTCTCCTCTCCTCTCCTCTCCTCTCCTCTCCTTTCCTTTCCTTTCCTTTCCTTTCCTTTCCTTTCCTTTCCTTTCCTATCCTTTCCTTTCCTTTCCTTTCCTTTCCTTTCCTTTCTAATCATTTCCTCTCAACTCCTCTCCTCTCCTCTCCTCTCCTCTCCTCTCCTCTCCTCTCCTTTCCTTTCCTTTCCTTTCCTTTCCTTTCCTTTCCTTTCCTTTCCTTTCCTTTCCTTTCATTTCATTCTTTTCAGGAAATAAAAACTCAACACCTGGAACCTTTGGTACCCCACCAGTGGCTAATGGGAAAAGACAGCACCAGTTTTCTCTCATCACTGTACTTTATGTGGTGGAAACAGTACTGATCTCAGCAATCTTGACTGAAATGGAGTCCTGAAGTTCTTTCCCATACTCGGCACTTCTACTGATAATGGGTCTGAGATGTAGAACATGGCTTCCATCACCCTTCTTTTTCATATTTTCACCAGACATTTTTCTTACTTCTTCACAGCCAAATCAACCTGAACATGAACTTTGTGAGAGGAAAAGGATTTTTAATTAGAGATGGCACACAGCCAAAACGCAGTATTGGTATCTGGCCGATTTCAGCAGGAAATGCTGGATCAGAAATTAAAGGAGAAAAAAAGAAAAATAATTGCTTTATTAAAAATCTAAATCCATTAAAAAAAATCTAACTTTAAATCAAACAGAATTGATTAGCCTGCTAATTTCCTTATATTTATTAGATTTGCTTTGCCATGGTGCTTGACTGGAATTATATAATTCCAGTATAATTGTCTAAAAAATCCTCAGATATGTTGCTTTTTAGATTTCTGAAGGAATTTCTTAAAATATATGAATCTGTAATTAGGCCTGTTGATGGGTTTAGGTTAATACACTATATAAGTAGATTTTTTATTAATTAATATATTAATTTTACAGTATATAACCATCTTAAATAAAAGCCATAAATTAAAACAGGATCCATGTATGTCATTTATTTTAATTTATAATTACATCTGATCAATATTGGACAAAAATAACAATATTGTGCCATTTCTGTTTATAAATAATTATTTTTTTGTGAATAAATGTGACGTTAAAACATTATTAAGTTTATTTTATTAACTTTATTAATCTTCATGTTATGATTTTATGTTATCTGTGGTATTCTCTCTCCACCAGTGGCTATTTAAATTGTCTGTAAATTGAAGTTCTTAGCTTTATACTCATTAATGTTTTACCTTGTTGCTAGCTGTTAAAATTTCAATTGATTTAATTGTTTGTGAATGCTGTGCTTGTTTCTTTTTCTTTTTTTAATTATTTTTTAATTTGTTGACTGTGGATATATTCAGTATATAACGAGTTTGTGTCTCTGGCTACAGCATGTGTTTCTGAATAAAGAGAATGGAGAATGGAAGTGAAATGTTTTGGTTTTGTTCTGTAGGTGATCAAATCTGTGTTGTTTTTGTAAACCACTATCTGTGTATAATGTTTTCAATTCGATTCGATTCGATTCGATTCGATTCAATTCAATTCAATTCAATTCAATTCAATTCAATTCAATTCAATTCAATTCAATTGGGGACTAATACAAATAAGCTTAAATATATGTCTAATATTAATATTGAACTTTTTATACTATATTTTCTGTAAAGCTAGACAACGTCCATTGTTAAAAGTGCTACACAAATGAAATTGAATTGAATTGTATAATATTTTCCCCAGTATTCTGGGCTTTTTTCCATCTATGTGCTGGATTTTGGACCTCACCTATACATAAAACATTTTTTTTTTTATACATCTAACCATTCTTCTATAGCATGACCCTGGACCAGGATGTTACACCTTAGCACGTTATACCATAATTCATCACAAAGTTAATAATCACAAACCCAGAGAAGGATGGGTTCCATTCTTGAGTCTGGCTTCTCTCAAGGTTTCTTCCTCATTATGCTTCAAGGAGCTTCAGACTTGCATTTGGCTTGTTTATTGGCTCTACAAACCCACAGTTCTGTAAAGCTGCTATGTGACAGTGTCACTGAAAAGCACTATAAAAATAAAAATGGAATTGAATTAAGCTTTTCATGTTCAAAAAGAGAAAATCTTGTGAATCGCATACTGGAATTTTTCAAGCTGCACTGACGGAAAAACCAATCGCAGTAGCAAGGTTAGCGTCGCATAGTCTCCGGAACAAATGCAGCTCTTCTCTGAGGACGCTTATCCTACATGATCGTTTGCTAATGCACAAAATTAGCGTAGCGGGAGGATGTGTGTGACTAGAAGGCAAACAGGAAGAGTGAAAGGTCTCTGATCTTCACAGAGATCAAACTTCTGCATCTATTAGAAAATCAAAGAGAATATCAGAGTGGATGAGTTTCACAGGAGGAGACTTGGACAAGCGTTGGAAGAGGACTGGCGTAATCTGTAAACTGGGTTAACCCCTAAAACTCCCAGCTGCATCATTTTGTCCAGATCTGACTCACTTAATCACAAACAATTCCTATTAGCATCATCGTAGTCACTAAATAATGAATTGCACTTACTGAACAATGTTTTGAAATAATTAGCAAAATTATAACGAGGCACTTTAAGGGTGCTAAAGAGTGATGTTTAGCTATATCTGTATATCTACGCATGATCTCATGCTATATATTTCATTCAAATGATGGCAGATTATATATAACAGGCTCCTAACACACAGTGTTAATTGCTTTGTGTGTGTGTATGTGTATGTGTATGTGTGTGAGAGAGAGATAATCACACATCCAGCTTCAGCAAATTAACTTTATCAGACAGCAAAATGTGAACAAAATGACATTTTGACCTCCGTTTTTTTTTTCCTGTTTGTTTGTTTTCATCTTCCAGCCTATAAAAGCTCAATAGGAGCGCTATTCTAATATTACGCCCCAGCTGGATGCATGATTATGAGCCAATCATAGCTTATTAATGGATCTTTATGAATGCTGTGTGGACAGAAGCTGCTAAAAGGAGGTCAGATTATTGACCATGTTGATGCTAATGCTATTTTAGTGTGTCCTAAATAACCTGAGATAATTCACCAGATTTAGTGCAGTTTCATTGAAGCAGGCGAGTCAGTTTTATTGCGCTTTACTGCTCCTGCTGTGCTCAGCCAGCACACTGGACTGGTATTAGTGAAAATATGTGATGAGGTCTTGTTCGAAAAGGAAAAATAGTAGTAAAATCGGACTTTGGGTACTGTAAAGATTTATAATTCCCAGACTTGCTGAAGTAAATAACCTCAACTGTATACTGAAGACATGCTGCTGTAATCATAAAGACTGTGCTTTGCTCATCCTGGGACCTCCTAAGGCATAACTGCTTCTTCCTTATATTCCCTCCTGCATTTATTTTCTCGGATTTCTGTTTTGAGAAAACATCTGATAATGTCTTTGTTAAGGTATTAATATACCGAGAAGCTCTATGCCCTAATGTTATGGCCCATATCTGTAGTTTCATGAATGCTTTCTTTCTTTTCTCCTTCTTTTTCTTTTTCAACATGAATGAGTGTTATATTGGAATTCCAGATTTAAATAATTGTCCTGTTTAGCAAATAATTGCTTAAATATACTTATATATGTCTTTTTTATATTTCTGAAGGAATATCTCTGAATATATCTTTGAATCTGTGATGGGGCTTGCTGAAAGTTTTATGGTAATACAGTAGATGAGTAAAAATAAATAAATAAATAAATAAATAAATAAATAAATAAATAAATAAATAAATAAATAAATAAATAGGTCATGGATGGGAGCTATACATTTTACATAAAAAAAAATATATTAATTTAATTTTTAAACAATTAACATTTTAATATATTAAAAAATATTTATATCGTGCCATCTCTGTTTTTAATTAATTATTTTTGTGGCTACATATCGGGTAAAATTTTACTAAGCTGTGCTTTCTCTCTCATCTCTCTCTCCTTCCCTTCTCTCTCTCTTGTCTCTTTCTTGTTTTTCTCTTTCTCTCTCTCTCTCTCTCTCTCTCATGTACCTCTCTGTCTTGTCTTTCTCTTGTTTCTCTCTTTCTTTCTCTCTCTCTCTCGTCTCTTCAAACGTGCCAGAAATCCAGTTCCATATCCTCCTGTTTTTAAGGCAGCAGGTGAACTTTCTTTCTTTAAGTTTAACCATCTGGAAATGTTTACAGTGTAGTGTTTATTGTGCAGTCACTTTGTCTCCCACAATTCTTGTCCAGTGTGTACACTGGTGTCTGTGTCTTTAATGTTGCTCCAAGGCCTCACATAATGTGATACTTCCAGTATATAACATTAATATTAATATATTAACATTGATATATACAAATATCTGTGTACACGTGTATGACTACAGTAACTTTCTAACTAACTCCAGTGTTCTTCAGTCTAGTTTCTATGATTTTGGTAGCCTGAGATTCCTGTTTTTATTTATTTATTTATTTATTTATTTATTTATTTATTTATTTATTTATTTATTTTGCACCATTCTGTGTTAACTCTACAGGATGTTATTCCAGGAGATTTATCCTAGGACATTTTCTGAAATACTTAAACCAGCCTAACTGGCACCAAGAGCAAAGCCACGGTCAAAAGCACTGAGATGTTTAATGCATTGCAGTGAAAGAGTCTGATGTATATGTGCTTTATAAACAACTGGATAAGGAAAAACCTAAATTCAGAAGATTTTAATAATATTGCCATATACATATATATATATATATATATATATATATATATATATATATATATATATATATATATACATATATATAATAAAAAAAGTCTAAATGAAATATTTCATAAGTAATCGGAGGTGTATGCACAATAAAAAACAATTTGGTTATGTTTCTTATAATTAATAGTGCTGCCTTCATCTCTTCACGAGTCATGAGGGAGGCTAATGATTTTAGAAGTGTACTGTACTAAATCTAACCAAGCTGAGATGAGGACACGTCGTTATGAGAACACATTAATGCTTTAACAAATGTTCCCTCGGGAGTTCTCTTCCTGTCGTGCTGCAGATCTGCAGTTGTTCCTCCAGCAGCTGCAGTGGTGCCATTATTTACACAAGGCCCGGTTTGTAGTGCCCTGCTTTCCTGCCCTGTTTCTCCCTGATGCCTGCGGGGGCAATTTATTGCAGTTGCTGCTCATTAATATTAAACGTAATTAATGAGCTCTGATCACCTGCAGCACCGCTGATAATGGAGTGGGGGTGGGTGGGGGGCTAATGTGCTCCCTCCTTCTGTCTTTCTGCCCCTTGTCTGTTTCTGTCTATAAATAGCAAATATACAAATATCTTAGAGGATGTTTGTATAATAAGTTTAAAGGTAGAACACTGGGGAAATAAAAAAGCTTCCCTTTTATTTATGAAAGGTTACATGTAGACATTTTTTTATAACAGTGTACTTAACTAATGTAATAATAACTACTACTACCAGTGCTATTACTGCTATTATGTCTAATTTTACTATTACTACTACTACTCTTACTCCTATTACTATTACTACTACTGCTATTACTTCCACTACTGTTACTACTATTATTATTACTATTTCTACTACTATTAATTCCACTACCTTTGCTACTATTTTTACCACTACTACTACTACTACTACTACTACTACTACTACTACTCACTACTATTATTGCTACTACTTCTATTAAATCTACTTCTACTATTCCTCTTCCTACTACTACTACTGCCTTTACTGCCATTACTATTACTTCCACTATTATGATTTCTGCTACTAATACTACTACAACTGCTACTACTACTAGTACTATTACTTCTACTACCACTTCTACTACTACTACTACTGCTAGTCTCATTACTTCTACTACCATTACTACTATTACTATTACTTCCACTATTATGATTTCTGCTACTATTTCTACTACTGCTACTACTACTACCAGTACTATTACTTTTACTACCATTATTACTATTACTTCCACTATTATGATTTCTGCTACTATTTCTACTACTGCTACTACTACTACCAGTACTATTACTTTTACTACCATTATTACTATTACTTCCACTATTATGATTTCTGCTTCTATTATTACTACTACTGCTAGTCTCACTATTTCTACTACCATTACTACTATTACTGTTACATCCACTATTATGATTTCTGCTTCTATTACTACTACTACTGTTACTAGTACTATTACTTCTACTACCATTATTACTATTACTTCCACCGTTATGATTTCTGCTTCTACTACTACTATTACTACTACTACTACTACTCTGTCTATCTCTCTTACTGTGTACTTTTCTGTCTCACTTTATATGTCTGTAGTCCATTCTGAGTTGATGAAGCCAATGCAGTGCACTCTCATGGCAGTACATTTAAGGGAACGTCGTGTCCCAAATGACGGAATGCACACTATGCACTTACACTATGCACTATGTACTCTAGGACTTAATGTATAATGTTTAAAGGGGTAGTATCGAAATAGAATGGTAGCGAGAACACTAATATTTTTTTAATAACTGGAAACATATTTTCAGATCCAGCGTCAGCGCCTGGTAGCCCCGCCCTTCTTCTGCTCTGTAAGCAAAGCTGCCTGCATTGAGTGCATGAAGTGTTCAACATTCCACACTTCATTTTTATTTTTTTCAGTTGAATTAGCGCATCATCCAGATACTTGAAGTACAATTCTTCTTGCTGGAATCTTCGAAGAGAACACTGCTTACACTATTTATACTACACGATGGCATAGAATAGTGCATAAGTCGTGGTTTGGGACACACTATTGCTATTAAAACTTCCATCCACAGAAGTTTACTTATAAGTCAATTTAGGTCTAAATCAAATTCCAATGATGGCTTGTAACAGTAAATAGTGCTGAAAAGGAGTACTGCCAAAAGTGATACACGTCTGCTGTTATGCCGAAAGTTTTGTGTTGCAACATATGGTGCTTTTGTATTTTGTTTGTTCTTGTACTGTACAAAACCGGACTCAGTGAACTGTAACTTGTAAATGAGGAAGTTTCTATTGTTAGATTGTCTGTTCAGGACTAAATCTGCAACTATGTCTTGACTACATCGTGTGTGATTGGCCAACTATTGTTTGCTTGAGCTTTGACAAGTGATGTTATTGTGTGTTCCAAATAGCTGTTACTTATGGCCCCTAATGACCTGCCCTCGTCTTCATTATGCAGGGTGTAGCCTACAGAGGGAGTAGGGTCCGGTTACAATCTCCTCAGAATAAACTGTATGTCTAATGTCTTTTTTTTTTTCTCACTGTCTCCCACTCTTCCTTTGTCCCCTCACCTTAGAGTTTCTCATCATTTTTCCTGTCTCAGATAGACTGCTACTGGTTTCTGTCTCACATCATGATGTAGACAAATTGTTATAGTTTCCTCACGCTTTTACAGTATCTTCTTATGAGGCAGGCAGACAGACAGCATCCTGTCTCACCTCATCACACCGATTTTTCCTGTTTCCGGTCTCACCTCATCAATCAGACACTTCCAGGTTCCTGTCTCACCTCATCACCCAGACACATCCGGGTTCCTGTCTCACTTACCTCATCACTCAGACAGATTGTTACAGTTTCCTGTCTCACCTCATCACTCAGACAGACTGTTATAGTTTTCTGTCTCACCTCATCACTCAGACAGACTGTTACAGTTTCATGTCTCACCTCATCAGTTACTCAGACAGATTGTTACAGTTTCCTGTCTCACCTCATCACTCAGACAGACTGTTACAGTTTCCTGTCTCACCTCATCAGTTACTCAGACAGACTGTTACAGTTTCCTGTCTCACCTCATCACTCAGACAGACTGTTACAGTTTCCTTTCTCACCTCATCACTCAGACAGACTGTTACAGATTCCTGTCCCACCTCATCACTCAGACACTTCCGGGTTCCTGTCCCACCTCATCACTCAGACACTTCCGGGTTCCTGTCCCACCTCATCACTCAGACACTTCCGGGTTCCTGTCCCACCTCATCACTCAGACACTTCCGGGTTCCTGTCCCACCTCATCACTCAGACACTTCCGGGTTCCTGTCCCACCTCATCACTCAGACACTTCCGGGTTCCTGTCCCACCTCATCACTCAGACACTTCCGGGTTCCTGTCCCACCTCATCACTCAGACACTTCCGGGTTCCTGTCTCACCTCATCCCTCAGACAGACTGTTACAGTTTCTTGTCTCACCTCATCACTCAGACAATTTGGTACAGTTTCCTGTCTCACCTCATCACTCAGACAATTTGGTACAGCTTCCTGTCTCACCCCATCACTCAGACAATTTGGTACAGCTTCCTGTCTCACCCCATCACTCAGACAATTTGGTACAGCTTCCTGTCTCACCCCATCACTCAGACAATTTGGTACAGCTTCCTGTCTCACCCCATCACTCAGACAATTTGGTACAGCTTCCTGTCTCACCTCATCACTCAGACAATTTGGTACAGTTTCCTGTCTCACTTCATCACTCAGACACTTCCGGGTCCCTGTCTCACCTCATCACTCAGACAGACTATTACATTTTCCTGTCTCACCTCATCCCTCAGACAGACTGTTATAGTTTCCTGTCTCACCTCATCACTCAGACTGTTATAGCTTCCTGTCTCACCTCATCAGTTACTCAGACAGACTGTTACAGTTTTCTGTCTCACCTCAGCACTCACACTGTTACAGTTTCCTGTCTCACCTCATCACACAGACTGTTATAGCTTCCTGTCTCACCTCATCAGTTACTCAGACAGACTGTTACAATTTTCTGTCTCACCTCAGCACTCACACTGTTACAGTTTCCTGTCTCACCTCATCACTCAGACAGAGATTTACAGTTTCCTGTCTCACCTCATCACACAGACTGTTATAGTTTCCTGTCTCACCTCATCACACAGACCGTTATAGTTTCCTGTCTCACCTCATCACACAGACTGTTATAGTTTCCTGTCTCACCTCATCAGTTACTCAGACAGACTGTTACAGTTTCCTGTCTCACCTCATCACTCAGACAGACTGTTACAGTTTCCTGTCTCACCTCATCCCTCAGAAAGACTGTTACAGCTCCTGTATCACCTCATGGTGCAGACAGAAAAAAAACACCGCTGCTGTTTCCTGTCTCACCTCCCAGAGCAGACAGACAGCAGAGGCATGTATATTATGATTCAGAAAGAAGCGCATTCTGGGCTCTGAGCTGTGTTCCTCTGAGAGTGAGGAGCGAGTGTTTAATCACACACTCCATGTCTGTATCCTTATTACCCGCCGCAGTCTGAAGTGTGCTGAAGGCCGCCGTGAAAACAAACATGCTATAATTGGGACCAGGGGAAGGAATGTGCACAGTTGTCTTTGGAGTGTGTGTTTATTTCGTCTCTTCTCTGTCGAACAGAATCTGTTAATTACTGTAACGAAGTTTGCTTTACAGTTCTTCGCAACGCCTTACACATTGTTATTGCAAATGCCATCAGCCCTAAACTCTAATCACAGTTTACTGCACTTCCTTCTCATTACACACTGGCTGCAAAACTCCTCACACACTTCATCATCAACTCAGGACATCATCTGGACACATTTGAGGGAAAAAAAAAAAAAACTTATAGAGTCTATATAAGAATTTTGAGGCTTTTCTGACTCCGCCCCCTGGTTAAAATTCTGACCTGGGTTTAGTGTGTCTCATTTAGTTAGTCTCTTACTTCCTTCTCATGTTTCTGTTTGTTTCCTAGATTCTCTTCCCCCTAGTTTAAAAGCGTTTCTTTCTTTTTAGTGTTTGTTTTTATGTCCCTATTATTTTTGCCAACTTCTTCCTGTCTTTCATGGTTTCCTTTGCCCCTAGCTTACAGTATGGCATCATTTCTTCCATTTATTATTGTGTGTACTATCCATCTTTTCCTCACTACACTGTCTCTAGTATCCATACTCATAACTGTCCAGGTTGTCCATCATTTCCTTGTTCCCGGGTTCCTGCCCCTTGTTCCTCAGTGGTCAGTGTCCCCAGCATTTCCAGTTTTCTTCCTTTCTAGTTGTCAGTGTTTCATCTTTCTTAGCCTCATAGTTTGTCTTCCTTCTTCCTTGTTACCAGGGTCATTAGCTTCATGTTCGCTACTTCCTGTTCCTCTGTTGCCAGTGTCCCTTGTATTTCAGCTGTTCACTCGATTCCGTCTTCCTTTTCCTTCCAGTGTCTCTGATCTTCTTCTTCTCTAGTCCCCAGCATTTCCCATTTGTTTTCATGTTCCCTTGTTTCCTTCTTCCATACTAGCTCAGTTTCCTTGTTTCCTAATTCCCGCTCCCAGGTTCCTTTTTAGCTCAGCTTACTTCTACTGAATCCTTGTTCCTTCTTCTTTATGTTCTTTTCCCTAGCTGCCTTGTTGTCTTGTGTTTGTCTTTCTTCTTAACAGAATTCTCGTTTTTCTTTGTTTCCAGTCTCCTTATAAAACTCTCCTTAGTTCCTAGTTCCTTGTTTTTTCCTTGTGTGTCCCTAGTAATCTTTTTTTCTCTAGTTTCCAATGTTTCATCATTTATGTTTGTGTTCTCATGTTTCCTTCACTTACCAGTATTACCAGTGTTCTTAGTTTCCTTGTTTCCTACTTCCTGTTCCCAGGTTCCTTTTACCTCAGCTTACTCCTACTGACTCTTGAAGTGCATGTGTCCACTTGAATGCTTCTTCCTTCTTCTTTATGGTGCTGTTCCTAGCCGCCTTGTTTTCTTTCTTTCATTCTTGTTAACAAAATTGATGGTTTCCTTTGTTTCTAGTCACCTTATAAAACTGTCCAGTTCCCAATTTCCTAGTTCCAGTTCCATAATGTGCAGCTGTTCACTTCATACCTTGTTCTTTTTTTTTCTAGAGTCCCTAGTATCTTTATTTCTCTAGTTTTATCGTTTCCTACTTACATAGCATATAAGTCTTCCTCTTGTTGCTTTTTTCTTTATTACAGGTGTCTTTTATTCCCTTGTTTCCTAGTTCCTGGTTGCAGTAGGTGTAATATATAGCTCTTCACTCAATTTCTTCCTACTTCTTTCCAGTGTCCCTGTTTGTAGGCATTTCCTTGTTTTTATATTTTTTTCATTATTAGCAGTGTGGATCGTTTCCCTGTGCCCTAGTTTCCAAGGTGTCTAATTTACAAATGTTACCCAGCTTCCATGTTTCTGTTTCCTGCTCTGCACCCTGGTGGATATTCTTTCTAGGATTTCTGTGTGTCCAGACTTAGAGTTAAAGGTTTGTGCTGCATTCATCTCTTTCATCTGGGTTCCTTTGTCATCAAATTCCTACTCTACTCTACTTTACTATACTCTACTTTACTCTAATCTACTCTACTTTACTCTACTCTAACCTACTCTACTCTAACCTACTCTACTCTGCTTTACTCTACTCTAACCTACTCTACTATACTCTACTCTAACCTATTTTACTCTACTTTACTCTACTCTAACCTACTCTACTCTACTCTAATTCTAATTCTGCTTAACTGTACTTTCTCTACTCTACTCTACTCTGCTTTACTCAAAGCTACTTTACTCTACCTTACTCTACACTACTCTACTCTACACTACTCTACTTTAATCTGTGCTACTCTACTCTGATTTACATTACTCTATTTAATTGTATGCTACTCTAATCTATTCTAATTTACTTTACTTTATTCTACTTTACTCTATGCTATTCTATTCTGTTCTTTACTCTATGCTACTCTACTCTATTCTATTCTGCTCTCTACTCTATGCTACTCTACCTTACTCTACTTTAGTCTATGCTATTCTACTCTACCCTACTTTAAATTACTCTACTCTACTCTACTCTACTCTACTCTACTCTACTCTCTTCTGTAATTGTGTTGCATGTGTAAGTTTTTATGTGAATATTTTTGCTGCCATTTTTTCAGCTTGTTTTTTTTTTGTCTCTGTGAATTTTCTAGGTAAGGGGTTAGGCAAGCAGACTGTCTTTTGTTTAATTTTTTCCCAGGTAAATTAGCGTAGGCAGTCAGCCTGGGGTCCGGTTGTTACTTTGGCCTGGGTCTGGCTGAGGTCATTTTTTGGTGGCTTGGTAAATACTGCTCACTATATTGCTGCTGCAATTTGTGAGAAAATCATCTAGTGTGTTTTTCTTTATACACCCAAAATCACATTTTACACACACACACACACACACACACACACACACATGCAAAGGTTGTAATTCAAAACCACTCTCTGTCTGTCTAGCTGCTTAATGTGCTGAATGTCTGGATTTGGATGTAAAGATTTCTTCTTTTTCTCCTTCTTCTTTTATTTTTTATTTGTATTATTTTTTTAAAGAACTCTCCCACAATGCAAAAAAAAAATGCAATGTTTTTTTTTTCCTATTTCCTAAAATGTAAACAGATAATGATTATCTGTAGATTTGAATGCACTCAATTAATAAAATTAACTTCTTTTTTTTAATGCATTCTTTGTTTTTTGACTGCTTGTTCGTTTACACCTGCATGCTAGAAAACAATGGATTTTTTTTCAAAATGCCATCTTGTGGAAAGTCCTGAATGCCCTGTGTGTGTGTGTTTGTTTATAAAAAGCCTTCTTAATACATGTGGGCCTGTAGGTGTGAGCTGTGCTCAGATCTGCCAGTTAATTAATGGTGTAATTAAGGTTTTGTCATTGACATGGCGAGTGACGACAGCGATGGATGGCTCTCGCCGCTTCACGCATGGCGGCAATTCAATCCTGCGCTGACACGACCACCTGCGCCACTCAGCTGCCGGGTTTAGTCTGCGAACTTATCCCAAATTATCGCTACATGATCACCTCCTGACTCGTTCTTTCCCTCCTAATCTACTGGTCTCTCTTTCTCACTCTGCTTTATAAATTATGAAACAAAGACAGGCTTTGCTATTGGACTCAGACTTTTTGGACCTGAGATGCATCAGCATTTCACAGGGAAGGAGAAGGAGAGATCAAAGCCCTTCACACCCTGCATGCTTCAGGTTTTTCTGAGGAAAACACACGGCATGCTCCAATAAGCTCTTCTATGTGAAGCTTTTCCTCTTTTTGTGCTGGATCTAAAATGATATAAATATTCATAAATGGTTTTAATACACACTTGGCTTGCTATTCTTGCAAAAACGTTTTTTATTCAAACAGTGTTATTGAGGTGAGCGTCTGATTTAAGCATGATGCAAATCTTACTTGTTTCCTACAGAAGCTGTGTAGCTCTGGTGAGAAACAAAAGGTGCAAACGTTACACATGCCTTTTTTTTTTTCTTTCTTTTGTTTTTAGAGAAAAGGCAACAGCAGATATGTATCTAAGGCAGTTACACATGGAATAATGTAATATACAGATAATGTATATACACTATATTGCCAAAAGTATTCGCTCACCCATCCAAATAATCAGAATCAGGTGTTCCAATCACTTCCATGGCCACAGGTGTATAAAATCAAGCACCTAGGCATGCAGACTGTTTTTACAAACATTTGTGAAAGAATGGGTCGCTCTCAGGAGCTCAGTGAATTCCAGCGTGGAACTGTGATAGGATGCCACCTGTGCAACAAATCCAGTCATGAAATTTCCATGCTCCTAAATATTCCACAGTCAACTGTCAGCTGTATTATAAGAACGTGGAAGTGTTTGGGAATGACAGCAACTCAGCCACGAAGTGGTAGGCCACGTAAACTGACGGAGCGGGGTCAGCGGATGCTGAGGCGCATAGTGCGAAGAGGTCGCCAACTTTCTGCAGAGTCAATCGCTACAGACCTCCAAACTTCATGTGGCCTTCAGATTAGCTCAAGAACAGTGCGCAGAGAGCTTCATGGAATGGGTTTCCATGGCCGAGCAGCTGCATCCAAGCCATACATCACCAAGTGCAATGCAAAGCGTTGGATGCAGTGGTGTAAAGCACGCCGCCACTGGACTCTAGAGCAGTGGAGACACGTTCTCTGGAGTGACGAATCGCGCTTCTCCATCTGGCAATCTGATGGACGAGTCTGGGTTTGGCGGTTGCCAGGAGAACGGTACTTGTCTGACTGCATTGTGCCTTGCATTGGGTTTGGTGGAGGGGGGATTATGGTGTGGGGTTGTTTTTCAGGAGCTGGGCTTGGCCCCTTAGTTCCAGTGAAAGGAACTCTGAATGCTTCAGCATACCAAGACATTTTGGACAATTCCATGCTCCCAACTTTGTGGGAACAGTTTGGAGCTGGCCCCTTCCTCTTCCAACATGACTGTGCACCAGTGCACAAAGCAAGGTCCATAAAGACATGGATGACAGAGTCTGGTGTGGATGAACTTGACTGGCCTGCACAGAGTCCTGACCTCAACCCGATAGAACACCTTTGGGATGAATTAGAGCGGAGACTGAGAGCCAGGCCTTCTCGTCCAACATCAGTGTGTGACCTCACAAATGTGCTTCTGGAAGAATGGTCAAAAATTCCCATAAACACACTCCTAAACCTTGTGGACAGCCTTCCCAGAAGAGTTGAAGCTGTTATAGCTGCAAAGGGTGGACCGACGTCATATTGAACCCTATGGATTAGGAATGGGATGTCACTTAAGTTCATATGCGAGTCAAGGCAGGTGAGCGAATACTTTTGGCAATATAGTGTATATATATTTATTAATAATCATTTTTAACAAAAGGTTTTTTTTCTCTCTCACTCACACTCACCTGGCTCTTAAACACCAAAACAATCAGTTGGCATCGATAACCTAAACAGTTGATAGTCTTCACCAGGATCTGCTATTTAAAAACTTCATCTGGCATCACTATGCAGATCGACTGAACATCCAGAATCTCCACTTTGATGAGTACTGATACTGATACTGATTTTTTTTAAATCATGCACAAAAACAATGGACTGAAATATTATAAAAAGAGTCTTCTGTATACGGATGTGAACCGGTCCAGTGTTACTACTGTGGAATGTTTGCATACTTTGGGTACCCTTCGGTTGGCTGCACTTGTTTAATTGCATACACACACACACACACTTGGCTTGGCGCACCACTTTTGGTGAAAAGAGGCATTGTTTACATCACTTAAGCTTAACAGAGAGAGGCCTAAGAAGATGTAGTGCATTTCCTTTATCTGTGTATGTCCTGGTGCTTCTCAGAATTCAGGCTAGAAACTACAAACACAGCAGCATGTTTGGTATTGTGAGGAAACACTGAAGTGAAAACACAAAACAACTCGAAAGGGTGGTTTCTCACTAACTTTCTCCCCAAACCAAAACCTAGTCACTATGCTTTTATTATTATTCAATCTGGATCCTGGAATCCATCCCAAGAGACTCCTGAATGGAGTGGCAACTCATCACATGGCACAATCTCACACACACACACACACACCCCATTTACCCACTACAGTCAGATTAAAGATGCCAATTGTCCTACAATGGACGTCTTTGGATTGGGGGAGGACACCCAGATGAAACCCCTGAAGCAGAAATCAAACCCCAAGGGCAGGAATTGAACCCCTAACCCTGACAAGCATGCTAGGAAGACACGTTAACCCACTAACCCTAAATATACATATATGTTAGGATCTTCCTAAAGTCTTGCAGCCTTAATATTACATTGAGCAGGAAACACGATCTGAGACACATCATTTCTGACTCCACAGACCTTTGACCCTGTTCCTTCTTGCCCCTATGGGAAACTGGAAAAACTGAAAAAAACAAAGCAGCTGCTGCTGAAAGAAGGAAGTTCCTGGTACTTGTACAGGCATGTTTTAGATCTAAAAAAAAAGAAAAGAAAAAAAAAGCGTGTCCTAATAACAAACATGCATCTGTGCCTTCATTTCCAAGAAAAGGACAGAACCAAAACATTTACACTAACCGCAAAGCTCAGCTCTGAGGTACAAGCTGCTGTTTTATTCTGATTCTAATTTTATCTTTCTTACTTTATATTTATTTGTGTGTGTGTGTGTGTGTGTGTGATATCCTTGTTGTTGACATCTTACATTAAGGTTCTATTAACCAACATTAATTACTATCTCAGTTGCCCTAGAATTCAGAATTAATACATAATTAATAAACTTAACAAAGCATGCTACTATAAATGTAATACCTTATAAACTAAAAGAATAAATATGACTATAATTGATTTTTTCAAATTGTTTGTTTAAATGTTAACTGAATACAGATGAGAGCTAATGATGATTTGAACCGTGACTGAAAATTACACATTAATTAGCACTGAATTAATTACAGCTCTGTATTAACTGTTGATAATGTACCGAACTCAGGTGATGTACATTTAGAAACTGACCGTTTAGCCTTGCTTATAAACTGTGGCAAATTTAACATCAAACTGATTCATTAAAGTGTCTAATGAGGTCGGTCATCACGGATTTATTTTCATTCAGAGATAGAAGAATAGCTCAGGTAATGCAAGCCTGTATTAGTTAGCATGATTGATTCAGTGTAATAAAAATATATACTTTTTTTATACCTATTTAACATTAACTTTAGATTTGTTAATGAATGCCACTTAGATGTATGCTATTTTCTATTGTAAATTATGTAAGATGAGTTTTGAAACTTTGAAATTACCAAAGAAGTGTTGAAAAAATAAATCCAATGCAATTAACTTTGCTTAAGCTGAAGTGATTTTTCTCAGCATTTTACTCAAGACTCATTTATTCCAGGTGGCAAACTGAATGTCAAACAAAGGCTGCACAGTACTGGCTAAAAGGATCAGCCTTATTATTTACTACAATTATCTGGTGAATTAATTATTAATTATTCTTAATGACGAACACACATGATACTGATAAGGGATAATAGTATAAGCACATACTTCCCATCAGAAGACACTAAACTCTTCTTACCCAATCAGAACTACTGTAGCTCACAACTCTTAGCCAATCAGAACAATCTATACTACTCTTAGTTAATCAGAAGACACTGAACTCTTCTTACCCAATCAGAAGAGTAGCTACTACTGTAGCTCACTACTCTTAGCCAATCAGAACAATCTGTACTACTCTTAGTTAATCAGAAAACACTGTACTACTCTTAGCCCAACATAACTGAAATACTTTCAGCCATGCAGAAAACATTAAGCTCTTCTTACTCAATCAGAACACAATGCTCTACTTTTAGCCAATCAGAACAGGCTGTACTCTTCTTAGCCAGTCAGAAGACAGTGCACTTCTTTGAGCCAATCAGAACACACTACTGTTCGTAACTAATCAGTAATCACTGAACTACTCTTAGACATTCAGAACATACTATACTACTCTTAGCCAATCAGAACACACTGTACTACTTTTAGCCAATCAGAAGACACTGTACTATTCTTAGCCAATCAGAACACACTACACTTCTTAACTAATCAGTACTGACTGTACTATTTCTGGACATTCAGAGGATACTACTGTTCTTAACCAATCAGAACACACTGTACTACTTTAAGCCAATCAGAACATACTATACTCCTTTTAGTCAATTAGAACACACTACTGTTCTTAGCCAGCCAGGGCACACTGTACTACTTTTAGTCAATCAGAACACATTACTATTTTTTATCAAATCACAACACACTGTAATACTTTTAGCCAATCAGAACACACTATACTTCTTTCAGCCAATCAGAACACATTGATATTTTAGCCAGTTAGATACACTGTAATACTTTTAGTCAATCAGAACACACTGTAATGCTTTTAGCCCATCAGAACATACTGTACCACTTTTAGCCCATCGGAACACACTGTAATGCTTTTAGCCCATCAGAACACACTGTAATGCTTTTAGCCCATCAGAACACACTGTACCACTTTTAGCCCATAGGAACACACTGTAATGCTTTTAGCCCATCAGAACACACTGTACCACTTTTAGCCCATCGGAACACACTGTAATGCTTTTAGCCCATAGGAACACACTGTAATGCTTTTAGCCCATCAGAACACACTGTACCACTTTTAGCCCATCGGAACACACTGTAATGCTTTTAGCCCATCAGAACACACTGTACCACTTTTAGCCCATCAGAACACACTGTACCACTTTTAGCCCATCGGAACACACTGTAATGCTTTTAGCCCATCAGAACACACTGTAATACTTTTAGCCCATCAGAACACACTGTACCACTTTTAGCCCATCGGAACACACTGTAATGCTTTTAGCCCATCAGAACACACTGTAATACTTTTAGCCCATCAGAACACACTGTAATACTTTTAGCCAATCAGAACACACTGTACTATTTTCAGTCAATCAGAACACACTACTATTTTTAGCCCATCAGAACACACTGTACTTCTTTTAGTCAATCAGAACGCACTACTGTTTTAAGCCAGTCAGGACACACTGTACTACTTTCAGCCAGTCAGCAAACAATTCAGTATTCTTAGCCAATCAGAACACATTTCTCAACTCAGGACCATATAGTGCCAGCCAATCAAAACACATCTGCAAATCAGGACACACTGTACTACTCTCTACAAACACTGCAGGGACTTATCTAACTGAAAGATTCTAACCGAAAAAGTCTTATTTAAGTAAACAGTCTATAATTTGATAAATACACATGATTAGTGCTTAATAGCTACTGAAAAAGAAACAGCCCTCAGTAATAGACTCCAACTTTCAGACCACACGGTGTGACCTAACAGCATCATGGGAACAAGACTGCGGTGACATTGATGTTTTTTCACTGACCTTTTACCGTCCTCCCCATCTAATTCCCCTCTCCATCAGGATCGATCCATCTGGAGGAGACGGGTGTAACATTTCACTCAAGGGAGGAAGCAGCGTTTTCACATTCACACGTCTGTTTCAACCTGAAACGGGCAAATCGTCAGAGACATCGAAAAGAATAAAGCTGTCTAAACAAATCCATTTGATAGATTTTAAACCAGATCACCTTGTAGCCTGATATTTATCATATTCAAAGTAAACATAATGAGCAAATTAAGGCAAGGGTTAGATTCATTTGAAATGAAGGCAACGTGACATTATGAGGCTCAACTAGTTGATACACTAAGACTGAACACTGATATAATAATGCATGCATATCAAATTCAGGATATATGCGCTATATAAAAGGGGATTAGAAACTTAAGTATTTCTTGTAGAATTATTCAAAATATCCCACAACTGAGAAAATTAGCATTATAGGAAGCTTCTCAAGTTTGAATAAGCTAAATCTCCATAAAAAATAAACAGCAAATCTCCAGCATTTAAAGGCATTTCAATGAAAATGAATTGGACACAGTGCTTCACTGTTTGGTTTTGCTCTGGAGCTACAATGCAAATGTAGCCAACAGCTAAGACAAGCTCATATAGCTCACAAGTTTAGCACTAAGGAAAGTGTTGCATGCCTAAATCATCACACATCTCCTCCCCGGAGTTTAGTGTCTCTTTGAGACACTAAACAGACACAGTTTCTGACACTGTATCACACACTGTTATCTATAAAACACCAGACACAGGGATGTTTTCAAGCTAAAAACAGATGTAGCGGCCATTTTAAATCTCTTTTCTCGGCATATGGTTTAGCATCGTGTCTCGCGCCAGTATGAGTCTTCGGAGGGGGTGGGGCTTGAAGTTTGAAGGCAGACTTGTATATTTGAAATGATCTGGATAATAATATATTTACATATTAAGTTAGATATTTCATTATTTCTTTTATAAAGGTACATGCTATGTTATGTTTGGGGGTGTGGTTTTCACTCTGCTAAACTACAAGATAAAAGTCTTACTTCAGACACTAAAATCTTGGTGTCTTGTTTGATTGAGGACATTTCCATACATATCTTTCTCTTTACTCACTTGCCCTGTCCCTCTGTCTCCTATTCTACTTTATTTCCTGCTCCTATTCCCCTCTCCTAATTTCCTCTTGCTGCCTTTTCCTGCTCCTCTGCTTCACTCATTTTGATCATGGTGAATTCCCATTGTATCGGTGCAACACTTTCTTTCTTCTGTTTCTAAGGAGACAGGCAAAAATCCTGCTCAAAGGATTGTGGGAGTGAGTGAGCAAAAGTTAAGAGTTTGCCAACTTTGAGTGCAAATGAGAGTGAATATCTTTGGGGGATAACTAATCAGATTATCAGACCAATTTGATAACCAATCAGACAAATCAAATACGGCCTAGAGACACATGTATATAGTATGTTTTATATTAGCAACATGCATCCAAAGTGGCCCTGGACTCTTTAGACTTCCTGTCCCCATTTTTCTAGCTTCCTGCACCACTTTCTTTGTTGCTCTTCTTATTCCTTCCTGCCCCCAACCATTTCACATTCCCGTTCCAACCACTTCTCCATCCTGTACCTTCCTGCCCCATTTTTTTCTACCTTCTACCTTCCTGTCCCCAACCCTGTTCCTTCTTGCCCCCAGCCCTCTCACCTTCCTGTCCACAATATTTTATCTTCCTGTCCAAACGTTTCCTCTTTCCTTTCCCTAACCCTCTTCTGTTGCCATCCATGTATCTTCCTGTCCCAAACCCTCTCACATTCCTGTCCCCATTCTACTTCCTCCTGGCCCAACTTTTGCTATTTTATTTTCCCTGCCCTCCCATCTTCTGTTGCCATTCGTGTACCTTCTTGTTCCCAGCCCTCTCACCTTCCTGTCTTACCCTTTGCTCTTGCCTTTCCCCAACCTTCTCATCCTCTATTGGCATTCGTGTACCTTCCTGTCTCCACCACTTTCACCATCCTATCCTCAATCTTTTCCCTTCCTGTCCCCAGCGTTCTCATCTTCCTGCCTGCCAGTCTTGTACTTTTCTTTCCATAACCCTTCCATATTTCCGTCTCCTTTTGTATGGGCCTGCCCCAAACTCTCTCACCTTCTTGTCACCCTCTTGTCACCTGCCCCCATTCCTCTATATACATGGTGCAGTCTTTTCCTTCTCCCCATCCCTCTGTATACTCTATCCTAATTCCTGACCATATTCCTAGAATTCCTATGTGTCCTATAACTCTTTTCTCTTGTCCCCATCCTTTTTTTTTCTTTTCCATTCCACTCCCTCTGACCTTCTTTTCTTATCCCTATTTCCTCCTGTCCCCATCAATCCCCCATTCATCTTTTTCTCCTATTTCTACTCCTCTCCATTCTACTCACATGCTACTCTATTTCCTGTCCTCAACCCTCTCTAAGGTCTCCAGGTTTGATCACTGCATTGTGGAGCATTCTGTTTCAAGGTGACCTGGAGGAGCTGGCATTGTATAGGGAGCTGAAGTCACACTCATTAAGCAACAGAGTGTGTGTATCCTTTGTAATCCCGCAGGAGACACATCATACCACTGCCTGCTTCTTGACACTTCTAGGTGGCATCCACATAAACCACAGGTGCTATTAATGACAAAGCAGGAGGATATAGGGTAAGGACAAGGAGAATTTGTCACTTAAAGCAAGACGTTAAAATGTTCGATCCGAATCTCGGAAAGCGACACTGCATTTTTTTTAATGCTTTTTTAAAAAACTCACATGATTAGTACTGTTTAGTATGATGTTCACATGCTGACTGGAAAATTCAAGAAATTTCAAATCTCCATGGGTGGTGGAGATGCATCTGAGTCATCACAAACAGATAACTTTGCTACTTATTTATGAATCCTCAACTAACCACCCGAAGGCCTTTCAGCAAAGTTTAAGCCAGGGAGAGAATCGGAGATCAGAAAAAAAGGGAGGAAGGAAAAAGCGGAAAGGGAAAGAGAGATGAGAGAAAGCGAGAGCGAGAGAGAGAGAGAGAGAGAGAGAGGAGTTTGGCAGAGAGTGAAAGAGTGACTTTTGGATCTGACGGCTTGGACATGAAAGTATGTGCGTTGTAGGATTCACAGCTGATCACAGCAGCAGATGATCAGTGAGCGCACTTGCATTCTGCCTGGTGAGCAGCATTTTTTACTTTTGCTTTTAAGTTTGAACGTCATTCTCTTTTTTGATCTACCGAAGTCGATTAGCCCGATATCACCTCACACCACAGATCTGTCCATTTTCCCTTTGCTCCCTGTGAGCTGAGATTCCCTTTTAATGACACCAATCTCACTTCGGGCTGCCAGCAGTGAAGTCCACATGCTGACTGGAAATCGTTCCTCTCATCAAAATCCACACTCCATGCTTTAATTATTCATGCCTAAAGAGGGCATGCAATATTAAAACATCCCCAGGCAGTAGTGAAGCCCAGGAGAAATATACCGCTCTGACTTAAACATGCAGCATCACAACGAATAGCTAATGTCGAGCCGTGAATTTGTGCTAGTCCACATTTGTTTACTCAGAGGTGTAATTAGCGCTGCAGCAGTTTTACCACATGCTCTCTATGAAAATGGAGGCTGACATGAGATCAGAATTACTTTTACTGAAGAAGAAACGATGCCAGGATAACGACAATGGTTAATTTGCTGTGTCTTGTATGATTTTATTACCCGACTGTGGTTCAACAGTTTTTCTCCAGGTGAATAAATTCACTCAGTTTTATTCTGGATCACTGGCCTTAGAAGGAGCAATATTTGAATTTCCCTGCCTCATTAGGCAACATTTTATCCAAACTAAGAAATCAGCTTCAATATAAGCTACAGTTTCATCCTATGATGCTACGCTATGAAGGTGCCAACAGCCATTGTGTAGCCATAGCATTTACTGTTTTTGACCCCTTGCTATCGTGATGCAGTATGGAAGGCGTCTGAAAACTAAGCTTTTCTGCTTTCTCAGCTAAAGCAGTGGTCAGACTGAATGCAAATAAAATTGTCCTGAAAGAAAAGCCAATACAATCAAGGGGAAAGGATGTGGGCCTTGAAAGACACATTCGCTTCTGGTACCTAATACCTTGACCTCATTTTGACTTTATTGTGTTGAACTTGTGTTGACCCGTGAATACCCAAATGCTGTCAGAGTCAGTAGAAACCACAGGGGCATCTCGTTTAGTCCCATAACAGTGCCATGACAATCCCATAAAACTAGCTGTGCTCTAGTTTTTTCACAGAGGAACACAATTTAATGTTCAAATGTAAAGTGAAAACAATACAAAGATGAAGTGCTGTTGTCCAACTCTTGTGCTGGAATCAGAGAAGATTTCAAGCCTTCAGCATGACTTTGTTGTAAATGAAGGTAAAAAGTCCAGTGAGTGTCTGAAGAAGATACACTGCAAAGGCCTTCAGGTTTATTTCTTTGACATTAAAAGGTCAATATTGAACACGAGATCTCGGCTCAAAGGCAGAAAAGGTTACAAATTGGACCCTGATTTATTTTCATTAGGTGCCAGAAGGAGTGGTTTAAATGATATTGTAATTTTATGGTCAGTATAAGATTTATTTGACATTGGTTAAGGCATTGAGATACTGAAGGTTATGAAATCAAACCCCAGCACTGCCAAGCTATCATTGTTGGGTCTTTGAGCAACAAGTTGTTTCCTGGTTCAGCTGTAAATCACTTTGGATTAAAAGCATCAGCCAAATTAGATAAATTGAAATGAAATTTGGACTCTTGGAGGAGCTTCTTTTAATTAAGTGGCAATAATAGCAGATGTTTTGATGCTTGTTCATTGTTTTCATTTTGGTGTCTTGACCCACATTTTGGAAAAAAATAATATAAAATTAAAAAATTAAAATATTTATTAATTAAAAAAATAATAATGTTATACCCTCACAAATGATTACAGATTTATTTATTTATTTATTTATTTATTTATTTATTGAAAGTTGTGTTCAGATTGTTTTTTTGTTTTTTTTTTCAATAAAAAATCTCTGTGTTTTAGAATTTTGACCTGTGCTCTGAACACACTGCTCATGTGAAAAATCTTTATTCACGATCATGACTTTTTCTGCTTAACTGATGACAGTCCTTTTACTTTTTTTCAGTACGTAAACAGGTCTAGCACATTCTCACTACTATAGAACAACATCTGGCAATCTAGAGCCACTGAATTGAAGGTAAATGACTGTTCTGACAATTTCATCCTCAGTGTTTAAAACTTTGTCTACAGTGAAGAAAATGATCTACACCCAGAAGGACAATGCTCTTTTTACCTGAAACAAGAACCTCTTGGGGCAACTTCTCTTGGGTAAGATAATTACTCTACCCTGCTCACAGTGTTCCTGCGACAGGCTCCAGATTGTCCATACCAGATTGTTATACCTAATAAAAGTTCTGCAACTTTACATTACATGAGACTTTTTTTCCTTCTGAAATATTGCATTACTTTGTGCTAATGCTGTGGAATTTAAAAGGCTATCTATGGTTTGGGGAGATCTGGGAAATTTGCATTATAGGCAATAGGATATGTCTAATGTGATTTTGTTATTTAGCTGTTGCTAATGGTCAGTCCAATTCCATCACTTTGTTTTGTTTGTAATTCTTTCCTAACAGTGCAGCAGCCAACTGCCTACTTGGCAAAAGTGTCAGAATGCTTTTCGATTATAAACAAGAGTGTAAAAGCAAAAAAAAAAAAGAAAAAAGAAAAGAAAAGAAAGAGACAGAGTTGGACAGCGCAAATCTTCCATGATTAGATAAATGGCCATCTAATGGCTCTGTAGACGAGAGCACTGGCCATAAGAGAGCTATCAGGTTACTGACTGTTTAGGAAATGATAAGGGGCTGAGAGTAGGCATGTGCAGATACTTTATTTAAAAAGCAACATGCAAGGGAGTAAATTTGGTTTGAATATTGGAGCTGGGGTGTTATTTATTTATTGAATTATTTGTTGGTTTGTTTATTTCTTTTTTATTTATTTATTTATTTATTTATTTATTTATTTATTTATTTATTTATTTATTTATTTAAAAAAGCCCAACTTTGTCATATCTGCAGTGTGACTACATAATTTCTATCTATCTATCTATCTATCTATCTATCTATCTATCTATCTATCTATCTATCTATCTATCTATCTATCTATCTATCTATCTATCTATCTATCTATCTATCTATCTATCTATCTATCCACAAGCCTTTAAGATCCAATGATCCAAAGGTTTCTTTAAAACAAATTACACAACATAAGAACAATCCAAATAAATGCACATTGTGATTATACTTGTCCTGTCTACTGAAGACGATGTGAAGTGAATTCCATGTTCCGTGAATAACCTTGTTGTATTTGATAATAAAATGAACAGGAAGAATTAAATGAAAATCTAGCTAATATATCACACAACTAACTTGAAATGAAATGGCTAGCTAGCTATAATATATGTAGAGTGTTGATAGCTGTTATATCATCCTTTGTCCTTATGAGAAGGTTCTATTATAAATCCCCCCCTCCTCTCCCTCTCTCTCTCTCTCTCTCTCTCCCTCTCTCTCTCTCTCTCTCTCTCTCTCTCTCTCTCTGGCCAGCGATGGCTCAGCGATGCTGAGCAGAGCTTCTTTTCATCTTTAAAGCTATCTGTGTGCTCTGAGTCAAATGGCATTAATCAGACATTGAGTTGCAACAGATGGGAGATACTAACCTGCGCAATAGAGGGGGGATTTTTAAAATTTTTATCTAATTTATTATGACAAATCTATTTGGAATGCTGATAGGGGTACATAATAATTTTTTTTCTATGTGTTTCAGCTGATCATTGCATAATTATTGGGGGAGTTATTTGAGTAACTTCTGAATATTGTGGGTTTTTAAAAAAAAAATCACACTAGGAAACTACCCCCCTGGCAACATCATGTAACGTAGGGGACGGACGCCGCCGATGGCTGGGATCGAACCCTGATCTCCGCCGTCTGCTCGATTGCCCACAGTTGCTGATCAGAGCCAAATGCAGGGATTCAGTATGTGCACTGCTTTAATTTAACAAAACAAAACTTTAAACATAACAGACATGGAAACTTAAATAACCTCAACAAAACATGACTATCACATAAAAACCTGGATAACACGGCGTCCGGCCTTATATAAATAGTGAATGATGAATGACACTGACCGAGACAACAGGACAAACATATATAAAGTAGCGCATCAACTGAAAACAAGCGACAGGTAAGAAAGCAGAAAACACATTAGGGAAGGGCGTGGCACCGCCCACATGGGAATAACACAGTGGTACATAAATAAACCACTTGCCAAGACCCCCTGGTGGTCTGGCAAGGAAGCGTCCCAGTAACTCCTGACACGTAAACAGGGCCTGAATTTACTGCTTGCACAGGGCACACTTGAAAGTTTTCTAAGAAACTCCAGAAGGTGGCTGCTTTTTCTAAATGGGACAATGTTTATCTTAGGAGTGTGCGAACTCTGACCAAAAAAAAAAAAAAAGAAATCCTGCCTTCCTAGGAAAGTGCTTCCTCATCGTAGCACAAGACCCTCTGTTCTTGCCTTTGCAACCCTGCGAGGCAAAACCTTGGACAATCCATCATTTAACAGCTTCTGGACTGTGAATGACACTCCAGACCATTTCTCATCATTCATCATTCCGGATGTTCCAATTTACTTTGCTTCTCTCGGCTAAATACGTTTGACTCGAACAGACAGAAAAGCGCATTCTTGTGCTTCGGAGCCCGAGTCTGCCGCTGCAGAAAACTCTCCTATTTTTCCTTCGCAGATGAAGAGAAGGACTTGGGTGAAGAGTGCAATGTATTTGGACCCTGTTTGGTGTGTAAAGCCAGATGCTAGGGAAAATTACAGCAGCTCGACATGCTTTCAGTCCCACTTCTAAAAGACTTACACACCGCAAGAGCCCAGTGCTCCTCATTATCCACACTATAATAAAGCTCAAAGTACTTCTGTGTGAGCTGCTGTGTTAACGTGTAGCCAAAATGGGTTTTGTTGTGTGTGTGTGTGTGTGTGTGGGAGTGTGTGTGTATATAGACAGCACCTTGTGGTGTGTGTTTGCAGAATGCAGAGAGTCAGCAGAAAACCTTTTGACATGCCACAGCGGATCATTCAAATTCCCGCCGAGCTCCAGCTTTATCTCCTGTTGCCAAACACTCTTTTCTCTCTCTCGCTCTGTCTCTCTCTCTTCCACTCTTTATTCCCGTTAGCATCAGAGATTACCCCCCTCACGCTTTCCCCAGCATAATGCACTTCATACAACCTTGCTGTGTGCATACAGTATATATGTGTGTGTGTGTGAGCGTGTGTGTATTTTGTGTCGTATTTTTGCATTCCTGTGCCACGTGCTGTGTTTTCATGTGGTGATAACTGTCATTCTGCATTAATGCTGTAGGCAATGTGTAAAAAAAAAAACCTTTTCCTTTAGTTGTCTGCACTGCTGGACATGAATGATGTGGACAGATCTGCTGCCCTGTGTCTTTTACTCCAGAAGCATTCTCCACAGTTTCTGACTCACAAACACATCTCGCAACGATGCACAAAGCGCGTGTGTTTTTCTGGGGAAAAACGGGAAAACAGTGATGCCCTATTCTCATGTCTGCCCATCCATTTTTGTGCTGCTCTGTTGCTTTGCGCATAAAATATACAGTCTTGCCGATCCTTTGAATATGATTAGAGTCTGGACGGATAAAACGGAAAGTCGCACAGATGGAAACCACCCTGTTAGGTCGAACTCAATTGAACGGACTTTATTCATCGGCTACGGGGGCAAGGGGTTGATTATCACCATCATATGCGGTGCATTTGAAAAAATAAATAAATAAATAAATAATAATAAAAAAAAACCACTCAGACCTGGACGCGAAACAGGATAGGATCATGACAAACCTGATAAACAAAGAAATTAAGCCTTGTGTGTCAGTGAGATATATGTGAGTGCAAAAGTTTGTACACCCTGACTACAAAACCTTCTTATAGCACAATCGTCTATTATAACCGTACAGAGATTAAAAGCCAAAAACTAAAGCAAAATGTATTGACTATGAGCAAGGCTATGGAAAGCAAAGCAACAAACAACACACAACATCAACAGAAGCATGAGCGTGAAGTTCACAGAAATAAGAACCTAAATAGGGGTCATGGTAAGGGGAAAGGCAGAAGAGATCTGAGAGCTCTCTCTCTCTCTCTCTCTCTCTCTCTATATATATATATATATACTGTATATACTGTATATATGGGAATAGATATATAGATATATAGATATCTTCATGATGAATTAAAATATTTAAACTTGTGGTCTGTTTCAGGTTTCCACTTCAATGTAGCTCACTAAAAATAATAATAATAATAATAATAATAATAATAATAATAATAATAATAATAATAATAATAATCCCTGTTTGAGAGTTTAAGACAGACTCTAACACGACTAATTTAAATGTGTCTCAAGGGGGGTGCAAACTTTTTCAACTGATCTCCATGACCTGTAATATGAAGTGAATAAAAAAACACAACGTCGTGCATATAGAATTCTGATTTCTAAATCTAAACTAAAAAGCATCTACACACACAAACATTTGTATTTTTTTCTGCAAAGAATCACCAATGTTAAAAAAAAAAAAAACTATGTTTATGTCATTTAAAACTATGACAAACAAGGCTAGATGAATAAATTAATGAATAATTAAATAAATAAATGAATAAATAAACGAAAGAACGAACGAAAAACGAACGAACAAATAAATAAATAAATAAATAAATAAATAAATAAATAAATAAATAAATGAATGGTCATTATGAATGCATAATGTAATGTAAATGTGAGGCAGAAAAAAAATTCAATATAAAATTTCACATGCTTAATTCAGTTTCTTCAAAAAATATTTCAGCAACTGTTTATTTAAACATTTTGTTTTGTTTGTTTGTTTGTTTGGTTGGTTTTACAGAGACTATGTTTAGGTCATTTTAAATTATGAGAAACATGATTAAATAAATAAATAAATAAACATTTTGAATACATAATGTTTGTAAATGCGAGGCAGAAACGTGATGATGTTGACATCATATGCCCTGTATCGCTCATTTCTTCCTGCATCCGCACCAGCCATCAGGAGAAAGCCAGAGCACCGGGTGGTTGTTTATACAGAGCTGAAGAGAAGAATGACTGGGGAGTTTAAAATCAATGCTACAGTTGTTTTGCTATAAAAGCAAAGGAGAGGCCCTGGAGCAATGGGTTACACAAGGGTTAACAGCAGACCAGACCAACCAGACTGCTATAGAAGCAGCAACCACACAGGCTTTCTTCGGTCCGGGGCAAAAGTTTGCATCCCCCGTGGTTTTTAACTTTAAAAACCAAACCTTGTAATTTATAATTCATCAGAAATTTGGAGTGTGTCTCGCAACAAGATAACAAATCCAACACACACTGTGAAATCAACAGAACAACAGAAAAATGGTTTAAGAAGAAGTGACCCTGTCGGTCTCTAGACCTGATTCAAATAAGGAGGTGTAGAGTTAGAACAGATAGCAATGAAATGAGTAAGGGAATGGGTTCGAGAGGTGTTGAATATTATAACACACTTTATGGGAAGGGTCAGGGTTATTAGAGGATATTAAAATAAATTAATATATAAATACATGAAAAAATAAATAAATTTTAAATAAATAAATAAATAAATAAATAAATAAATAAATAAATAAATAAATAGACAGACATTTTTTTTCATCATCTGAACAATTAAATATCCAGAATTGGGTGATAAAAAGTAATGTAACAGATATATAAGTATATAAGTATATATAAGTTGCTAAAAATAAACATAAATGTTGCATAATATTAAATATTACCCTTGCTCATTCATGCAAATGATCTAATCAGCTCATCTCGTGGCAGCTGCACAATGCATAAAATCATGCAGATACAGGTCAAGAGCTTCAGTTAATGATCACATCAGAACAAAACATCAGAATGGGAAAAAAAAGTCTGATCTCTGAGACTTTAGTCACGGCATGGTTGGTGGTGCCAGATGAAAATGATGATGATATTTTGTGTGGGAATTTCTCATACAAAACACAACAGTGTCTAGCGTTTACACACAACACAAAAAAGAAAGAAGTAAATAAGTAAATGAATGAATGAATGAATGAATGAATAAATAAATAAATATCTACTACTACTACTACTACTACTACTACTACTACTACTACTAATAATAATAATAATAATAATAATAATAATAATAATAATAATAATAATAATAATAATAATAATAATAATAACAATTCAGGGAATAAAACAGGAAGGCTACATAAATAACGAGGTTATTATTATTAATTATTATTATTATTATTATTATTATTATTATTATTATTATTATTGTATATTTGTTATTTTAAAAAAAAAACTGGATGGGATCAGGACAAGACTGACAAACAAAGAAATCACAAAGATATATATATATATGAGTGCAAAGGTTTGCATACCCTGACTACAAAATCTAATTAAAATAAATCTATAAATCTTCTACAATCTGTTGCACTATTTAATTTAATTTAATTTAATTTAATTTAATTTAATTTAATTTAATTTAATTTAATTTAATTTAATTATTTATTTATTTATTTATTTATTTATTTATTTATTTATTTATTTATAAAATGTGTTTATAATATCCATTTATGGTGGCCTGGGTGATACATACATCAGTTTATAGTTTAATAGTTATTAATTAATATTAATTATTAATTATTATTAATAGTTATAGTGGATTATCTGCAATAGTTCCTGTTAAAACATTATACCATAAAAGTCATTCCCATCATATCACTAACCTCTGTTTTTTATTTCTGAAGGTAAAAAGACCAAAAAAAAAAAGGTAATGTGTCAAAGCCAAAGCACACATCTGTCCATCCTGATGAAAAATGTAAATCTTCAGAATTCTAGAGAAAGAAATTGTTCTGGGTTTTACACAGTGTTTCTCTGGAATGTGACAGTGGAGGAGGGGGCGTGTTCGGGCAGCGGGTATGGGCGGGGAGAAGGAGGGTCTCACCTGTGCCTTATTATTGTGGTTTGCTTAGTTGTGTCTCTTTGTGCTTTCAATCTCAGCTGTAACCAGAGCGTGAATGTTAGTGAGTGGCTGACACACACACACACACACACACACACACAGACAGAGCGTGAACTTGAACTCGACGAGGCGAAGCTGAAAGTTTCTGTTGAGCTGTTTTGAATCTTGTTGAGGGTTTTTGTTCACCAAAAACACAGATGGAATAAAGGTAATCCTGGAAGCCCAGCTAATATTCCGCTTGTCTCCCGAATCTTCCTCCACACCATCACAGGCCAGGGTTCTACACTGACCATTAACAGATCTCAGATGGTCAGATGTTGGGGCATAAATAATGAACATTATGTTGTTATGAATATTTTACTATACAGCATTGGAATAAATTGTGATCATGAAGAACCATGGGTGAAACCTAACACAATAGATTTCTTATTCTTATTCTTATTGCGATGACAGTTCGTCGTCTTCTTCGTTTTGTCCTGAGGGTTTGCAAACATTTGCATCCGACTGTACATCCCACTGGTTTTCCCATCGTCCGTGAATGGGAGCATCCTAAAGGAGCAGAACTCCACACTGTCTGCTCTGCCAGAGGGTGAAACCTGTCAGCAGGTTCCTGTGCAGTCTAACAAGAGCTTAATGAAAATTTTTGGGCTTATTTTTGCTGTCTATTCTATTTTGTTTCATTTTATTTAATTTAATTTTTATTTTATTTTATTTATTTATTTATTTATTTATTTATTTATTTATTTATTTATTTATTTATTTATTTATTCATTTATTCATTAATTCATTAATTCATTAATTCATTCATTGGACTTTCTGATTATTCATTCATTCATTCATTTATTGGTATTAATTGTTCTTTTGTTCTTTTGTTTGTTTTGTTGTGTTTTTGTTTTCCATGCAAATATTTCACTTCCACAAACCTAAAAACCTAAACTGATAAAAAGTGTACAAGTCGTTCAAATCAGTTCAAATTTAGTTGTATAGTGCTTTTAACAATAGACATTGTCACAAAGCCTTTGTTACAGCTCGCTAATGAGCAAACCAGACGAGAATAAACTCCGTGAGACAACATGAGCAATAAACTTTGATGGACTAAAAAGGAAACTCGGGCTCTTCAGGGTGATACCAGGCAGTGGGATTATAAATCATTGCAGCATACACCTCATTGGATGTGAACTAAAACATACATTTTTCACACTATATTACACTAAGTTTAGCAATTATGAAGTGCACCACTAGCTAGCAGAGTGGTGGTTTTTGGGACATGAAAAAGTGTTACCACCACTACTACTACTACTACTACTACAAATAATAATAATAATAATAATAATAATAATAATAATAATAATAATAAGAAGAAGAAGAAGAAGAAGAAGAAGAAGAAGAAGAAGAAGAAGAACAATTTTTCCAGTCATTTGCTTATACTACAGGACCTGGATGTCTATCCCATAGGACAGGGGACATCCTGAACAGTCTGCAAACCCATTGCAGGGTACAATCACACACACTCACACACCCATTCACAGATTACAGACAATTTAGAGATGCCAATAAGCCCACAGTGCATTTCTTTGGACCCGGAGAAACCAGAGGAAACCCCATAAACATTGGAAGAGCATGCAAACTCTGTAACACACACACAGGGAGATGGTGGGAATCAAACCCTTAATCCCAGAGATGTGAGACAGACATACTAAGCACTCAGTCACCATGCCTCCACAAATAATAATAATAATAATAATAATAATAATAATAATAATAATAATAGTAAATAATATTAAATAGTAAATAATCTAAATAATAAATAGAACCATATTAAACTTAAAAAAAAACTTATTAATGAGTAGATAAAAGTCTACATGCCAGTTAAACCATGTTGTAATGTCAGATCTTTGCTTCACATCTTCTTGGTTTCATTCAATCCCTAATCTGCTAAATAAATAAATAAATAAATAAATAAATAAATAAATAAATAAATAAATAAATAAATGTTTACAAAGCATGTCCTTGATCTCACTGCAAAAAGAGAATATAATAGAATTTCACGAAAAAAATTGTGATATACCATGGAACACAGAGAAGGCCATCATCAACAAGTGGAGGAAATGGAGCACCACAGTGACATTACCGAGAACATGACCCTCTAAAATAGATGAAAGTAGAAGAAGACTCTTCTCAGGGATGCTGCCTAGAGACATATGGCAACATTAAAGGAGCTGCAGGAAAATCTGGAAAATACTGATTACTCCATGACAACAACCTCTCATGTTCTTCACATGCCTGGGCTAGGGGTAATCCAGTCCATCTCAATCACCACAAACCGTGTGGCACAATGTGTTCTGTTCTGATGAGACAAAGGTGTGTGGGCATAGCTCTAAAAGATAACTGCTGATCATCTAGTGGTGAAGCATGGTGGTGGTAGCATCATGTTTTAGAGCTGCTTCTGGGGATGTAGTCAGGATAGAGGGAATCTCTTTTAACACAAAACTTGCAGAAATCTGAGAATGAAAAAGAAATGAAGAAAAATTTCACCTCCAGCACGATAACGAGCCAAAGCACAAATCCAAGAAAGTCAACAAAGGAACAGCTTCAGAGGAAGAAGATTAACGTTTTTGAAAAGGTCCAGTCAGAGTCCGGATCGAAATTCTATTGAAAACCTGCAAATGATTTGAGGCGGGCTGGTCGCAGGAGATCCTCTCGCAATTTGATAGATCTCAAGGATTTTTTCAAGGAAGAGTGGGGTAAAATTGTTGAATCCAAACCTGCTGAGTCTGAAAACTCCTACCCAGTAAGATGGAGAGTGAGGTGGTGTGTTTTTCTTGTTGTTGTTGTTTTTCATTAAACGTTTCTATGTTGATCATTTTGTCTCGTTTGGGGTGTTGTTGTGCCTTTACACTATCCATATAAGAGATTTATTGGCTGCCTGAAGGCTAGTTAAATTGTTAGCCTCAGTCATTACTTCTTTTATGTCTGGAAGCCATATTTTCCAGTTGCCAAGCAACAACGTTCTAATCACTTTAAGCACTTGAATGGCGAGTGTCATGTTTTTTCACCTTTCTATAGTGAAAGCATGAATTTATGTTCCCCTTATGTGTGTGATTGGCTAGAGCTCTCTGATGATGTCATCACTTTGCTCGCCTTGCCCAATGAAAGTTTCAGCCTTGTGTCTGACACACACATGACTTCACATGTATGAACTTTACACGTGATGTTTTAACAGACAGATTTTTCACAAGAAGTCATTTATGTAGTGGACTTTGGATTTCACCTTTGATTATATTTCATTTCATCTCATATGTGATTTTTTTATATTCATTTATTTTTGTTATTTCTTATTATTAATTTATTTTTTTTTTTATATTTTTGCAAGTATTTTTGTAAATCCATTTTCACATGATGTTTTATGTTATTAATTACACGTGATTTACTTATTGGTTTAAGAAAAGTCATTTAATATTATATTTATGTATAATTTTATACAATTAATTTTATTCATTTCTAACGCATGGTTAATTTATTTTCAACATGATTCTTCCAGGTGATTAATTTTCCGTGTGATTTTTGATTCAATTATTTCATACACTCTTTTAACACAATTTATTTATTTTCACGTTATTATTATTATTTTTTTAGACATGACACATTTTCAAATTTTTACATTATTTAATTCAATTATTTTCATGTCAAGTGTGATTTTATTAATTTTTTACCTCAATTTATTTTTTTTATTATTTATAATCCATTTATTTATGTTTTATTATTTTTTGTCATTTTTACACCTGCATAATTTTATTTATTTATTTATTTATTTTTATAGCTGAATAAATGATGTTCATGTTTTTCCTACCCTGCATGATTCATTTACTTTTACCTGACATTTTTACACATAATTCATTTACTTTTATGTGTAGCAAAGCATGTTTTATTTATCACACGTCATATTCATGATGTCACATGCACTTACTTTACATGAGCAATTTTAAGGCAAATGCACTTTCGCATGCTTTTGATCGATTCCTCCCGGTTTGTCTGGCATGTATGTGATTTTCTCTGTAAGGTTATGGAATTTGCTTAACATTTACCAAACATCTGCACAGAAAGGTAACCAGCTTCTCCACTTGCCCTTGCTTTGCCTCTGGCTCTATCAGTCTGAGCTATCTGTTTACGTCCGTCTTTCAAGGTCACCAGCTGTTTAGGATGCTAAACACGTAGCGGCTGCTCCGTGACCTCGTCTTTCTCCCCCTCCTTCCTCTCTTTCTCTTTCTCTCTCTTGCTCTCTCTCTCTCTCTCTCTCTCTCTCTCTCTCTCCGTTGCTCTTCTCCTCCTGCTGTCCTCTCCCCATCCTGCTTTCAATTTTAATACAAGCTCTGCCAATACCAGGCGCACGGGCGAAATTATTTATTTTCTAAATCAATCATACTTATATGAGTCCCTTATCACGTCGACCTGCTTCCGCGAGAAACGCTTCTTCAGAGCTCTCGATCTCGGAATCCAATTTCCGTGTAGTTTGCAGTTGAGGACAATAGTGAGGCTACGCGCACAAGAGATACCCGGCATCATGTCTAAGAAACATGTCCGTATTTATCCGGTCACATGGTTTTCTTGTATGCATCAGCTCTGCTCTTGACCTTCATATTCCATTAGCTGTTGTCGTGTCCAAAAAGACAGAACCTCCCAAAAATAAAACCACTCTCATGCATAGATTACAGAGCCTGAAGCTCAAAGCAGATCCATTTTATAAAGCACGAGCAGATGGCCGTGTTTACAGTGTAAACAGCTAGCTTGGGGATCGTTCACCCCAAAGCGTAATGCAGTTGAAAATATTGATTTAGCTCACGTCTCTGCAGACGCTCCCTTCAGTCCGGCACTAGGCTGAAATTGTCCGTTTAATAATAATAATCAGAGTCGACTTTATTCACACACTGCTTTTTTTTTTTTTTTTTTTACCAACCCAAAGCCATTTATAATGCAGCAGAAAGTGAAAACTCAACAAATATACAATCGGGTAGGGAAAACTCCAGAAATTATTTTCGCCTCTAATTGCCATTATGCAAATGTTTAAGTGAGAATTGCTTAAAATCTATAAATACATACTTCATTTATTCCAAATCACAAAGCATAGCATCAATCTGCTTTATATAAATTGAACATATGGGACCTCTGAAAAGGGAAAACAAAAAGTTGTCAAACCCATGTTTTATTTCAGCTTCGTAACAATGTACGAACAAAGTTACGTTAAAAAGTAAAAAAAAACAAAAACAAAAAAAAAAAAAAACTTTTTCAAGTTTACTTCTTAAAGTAAATCATAAACTTGAACATTTGATAAGATTTCGATTCGTAAGACAATCATCTGAGATGCGGTGATAATGCAATACGATGAATCTGATACAATATGATGTTATATATTTATGATTTATTTACATTTATAGCATTTGGAAGATGCTCTTATCTCCAAAGTGCTTTGATGTCTCTATCAGTGAGAACTCTGCTGGGATAGCACACAGACAGTTTATTTATTTATTTATTTTAAACAAACAAGGAAAGACAATTGCTAGTTTAAGTACATCTGGAGTCAGTAGGTCTTCGCCCATCGTTTAAAGAAAGCTGGTGACTCAGCTGTTCGGACATCTGGAGGAAGTTCAATCCACCAGCCAGGAGTCAGTACAGAGATTGATGCATGACTTCCTTGTACCCTGAGAGATGGTGAGATCAGGATGGTGAGGGAGTTTAGGGCAGTGAGGTGAGTGATAAGAGCTTTGAGGTAAGAGATAGCTGGTATAGAATAGAATAGACTTGTCATGTATACATTACAGCACAGTGAAATTCTTTCTTGACATATCCCAACTTTGGAAGTTAAGGTCAGAGAGTAGCATCAGCCAGGATACAGCACCCCTGAAGCTAAGGGCCTTGCTAAGAGGCACAACAGTAGCCCTCCAATCAACAACCCAGAGCCTTAACCACTTGAGCCACTATTGCTCTAGAGAAAGGGAGGAGCATGCATGCAGTCCTACACTATCAGAAATGATACAGTTGAGATTCCCGAATTTGAGGAATTCACAAAAGTAAGCACAGCTCGAGTGTGATGGCTGAGCCTCGCTTTGGGCAACCTACCTACCTGATCATGGTATTGCCCCTGCCAGGTAAGGTCCACTCATAAGGCAGTGAGTCAGTATTTGAAGATACCACTGCGGTATGATTTTGATTCATATGGCAATGTTGTAATATTTGAAGATACCACTGACTCTAAAATACAATGTTATATAATTACGATTCCTTAGGGAATGATTGGATATTTGACGATACCACTGACTGATACAGTAGAACATCATATGGGAATGATTGGATATTTGACGATACCACTGACTGATACAGTAGAACATCATATGGGAATGATTGGATATTTGATTTATACCAGTGAATCTGATACAATACAATACAACTAAGATTGTTTGAAAATACCACTGACTCTGCTATGATACGATATTATATGATTACGAATAATAAGCCAATGAATGATTCGAAATTTGACAACCACTCTGACTGCTACAATAGGATGCATACGGCAACGATTCTTTAAAGATACATTTACATATTGAGCATACAATATTATATGATTACGGTTCTTTAGCGTGAAGGAAGGAAAAGATCATCATTAGGGCAGTGATTTGATATTTGATAAAACCACTCAGTAAGCTATGTTATGAAATTATCCAGTTGCAGTTGATAAGGTGATGATTCAGTGAATCTGATTCAATATGATTACAATATGATTACAATTTAGACAGCAATGATTCATTATTTGACTCTGAATACCACTGAGTCTGCTACAATATGACATTATACAGTTACGATTAATATGGCAATTATTTGATACACTGGAACCTCGGCATACGAATGTCCTCGCTTATGAAATTTCGCCTTAAGAATTGAAATTTTGCAAGAAATTTGCATCGTTGAACGCCGGCTAAGTTGTGCGTACATCCAGGAGCCATTCAAAACTTGTTTGCATCAGTGGAAACAAGTTTACAAATTTTACAGTTAGTCAGCGAAAGCTGTTTAGAAAGAGTCAACCCACGATACCAACTTTGGCATGCGTTCAAAAGGGTGGCCTGTTCTATTTTTAGCCCATGCTTGGTGGCACGACTTCCTGTGAGGAGCCTTAACATGGAATGCTTGGC